>NC_138369.1:96913434-96974138 GCF_054177405.1 Leptonychotes weddellii | reverse complement strand
CTAGAGGGGAGGGGGTTAGGGGGATGGGTTAGCCTGGTGATGGGTATTAAAGAGGGCACATACTGAATGGAGCACTGGGTGTTATACGCAAACAATGAATCATGGAACACTACATCAAAAACGAATGATGTAATGTATGGTGATTAATATAATAAAATAAAAAAAAGATATAGTCAAAAGCACCTTGTTCAACATTCCTTGGGTTGTTAACTCAAGTATAAATCTGATGAGTTATTTTTGTCATCAGTGACTCCTGATCACCCTAAAGATCAATTCCAGACTCCTTGGCATGGAATACTAGACCTTTCATAATCACGCCTCTTTTACTTCTGTTCCTATGCTCACCTCCCTACCCTAACGTTCCCACATGTACCACACTCCCACTGTGCTGAACTAGTCACAGTTCCAATGGTGCCTGCTCATCATCACCTCTGTGCCTCCACACATGCTTTTCCTGCTGTCCATCCCTTTCCTTGCCATCATGCAGCCATTTCCTGTTCATTCACCAGGTCCAGCTAAGACATCACTCCCTCCAGAAAGTCTTTTCTTGACACCCTCCAGGACTGGGTTAGGTGTTCCTCCTTTGTTCCCTCAGCATCCTGCACTTTGCCTGTCCGTGCCCTCATCAGCCTAGGCTGTTTTCTGCCTGTTTGCCTCCAAGACTCCCCAACAAGGGCAATAATTCCCAGAGGCCCAAATACAATGAAAACAGGGTGGGGCCTGTGTTTTCACAGCTGTACTCTGGAGATTAGCTCAATAAATATTTTTTGGATGAATGAATAAGTGAATGAATAATGAGCCACTTATTATTTGTTGCTTTCTTATGTTCCCTCAGAATTACAACCGACCCCCTGTGATGGCATTAGCCATCCCCATAGCAGTGAAATTCCTCCACAGAAGCAACAAGGAACTGTGCAGGAATATGTCCAACTACCTGTCCCTGGCTGCGATCACCAAGGCAGATCTCCTGGCTGATCACACAGACGTTATAGTAAAGAGCATACTCCAAGGTATGGTGCAATGGCTGAGCTTGGGGATGTTTTTTTAGGAGTGGTTTTAAAGTGTTTTCATGAACCATTTTTATGGTTTGCGGAAAGGGAGACCTAGAGTATTGAGAGGTATGTTAGATTCTCTGCTTTGCCACTAGTTGGCTGATGAACAGAGGTGAGGTTTCTTGGGCAGGCTGAATCTATGTCTCTTCACTGGGCAGATGAATTATTTGGATTCACAGGGGAGTTGTAAACTCTCTCTCTTCTAAATATGTCTCTCAATTTGGAGAATGGTCTTTTCCATGCTTCTGGTTACCTTGTCCAGCTACCAATTGTGAAGAACGTATCTGTCTGCACTGAGTGGAACATATCCCACTGTTCTCAGTGGCAGGGGGAAAACCTTTTCTGCCTTTGGTTTCCAAAAGCAAGGAATGTTAGATAAAACATGACAGAGAACACATGAAGACTTCTTAAATGTTAACATGTTGGGACTAATTTGTAATTGTGTTAAATACCACCATAAAAAATCAAATTAGGACATCTCTGTTAATTGTTTCACGTTTGCATGAGAGAGATCAGGTTAGTCCAATCAAAATATTCTCTTTGTCTTATGTTTTTTCCTTTGGCTTTAGATCTATCAGAAACCATTTTATTTTTGTTTTTTAATTTGGGATCAGAGAACAGTATATGTATTATGTGATATGCACCCAATGTCTCCAGTTCTCATTAATAAAAATGTATGAGGTCCATGAGTATCTTGGCCCACATTTTACTGTCACATACCCCATGTGCTCAAGTTCAACATCAACCCTCCCAGACCAAGTATTTCTTAGAGTCCCCAAGGGTCCCCACAAATGTTCTCTTTCTTGGTTTCCACACCAGTCCATAAGCCCATGCTGTTATTGTCTCCATGCTTCCTGGCACAGCATGCTGTGGTGGTGTCCACTTCCAGCACGCTAAGCCCAGCAAACTCTGTGGCTGCTACCCTGGAGGGCCCAGGAATGGATTTCACTGCACACTGTCTTGCCAGGGATGGAAACCTCTGTTCCTTTGTGCTGCTACCCCCGAAGCTTCAGTCGGGGTACATTAATTTCATGTGGCAGCCTGTGGCAGGATGGGGCGGGGGGAGAAACACCTGTCTTTCTCCTTGGTGTTACACTTTGGTAGAGAGGCCCCAGAGCGGAGCTGCTTAGCTCCCAATACCAACCTGTTCCCAAGTTTGCAGTAAAATGTATCCATCTGTCCTAAAATGGTCTCTCTCTTTCCTGGGCTCACCTATCCAGCTAAGAGTCAGGCTAGCAAGAAATCAGTCATCCAGTTCTCAAAATGACTATGGCCCACCAAGGACTAAGGATTTTTTCATTGTACCAGACATTCCCAAGAAGAGTTCTTGGCACTCCCCTCTCCAGAACATCTGACCAGCCACCCCAGTGGTCTACCAGATGCCCAGATATGTCTGAACCCCAGCCATGACAGTGGGACTTCATCACTCTACCTGTGTTCCCCTCTAAAGATCTGTCATTGATATTACTAGTCAGTATCATTCATTTCTCATTTTCTTTGGCTACAGGATTGAATTGCTAATTTAACTTTTAATCATGAAACTAAATTTTCTAAAAGTCCAGAAAAGCAGTTACACTTTTTTCACCACCTTGGCTACATACTTGGAACAGATACTATATGATATTACAAACACATATACACACCACACATTTTAAAACCATGATAGTTAGACTTGCAAGTAACAGATATATTGAAAAAAAAAAAAAAACACAAAAATGAAGTGTTTCTTTACGGCTACCAAGAACTTAGCTCATGTATTTGTTTTTTTTTTTCTTTTTTTGAAATGCACTTTCAATGACAAAGATATCTTTTGAAACACAAAATGCACTTTCTGAATTCACTGCAAACATTTTAAATAAACAAATGATTTGGTTTATTTGATCTGGCACTCTAAAAATTACCATAAAAATGATAATTTGACTAAAAGAAGTTGGGACTACATATTTCAGGGCTTGGATTTAGACTAATGTGTCTGTAAAACTACAACCGTTCACATGAGCCCATCAAACTTAGACCTGCAAAGTACAGGGGATCTTACTGTCTCTCAGTAAGTTTTCTGCTCTGCAAATCTTTGTCATATATTCCCTGCAATCAGCTTTAGGAGCCGTCATTAGGATTTCTTTTTTTCTTTACCTATAGTTTTCTCCCCTTTAGATCTTCCTCCTTGACTTATATTACCTTTCTCCCCTTTAGATCTTCCTCCTTGACTTATATTACCTTAATCTGCATTCTCCCATTTTTTCTACTTCTACAAAAAATGCTAAAGTATTGCAGTTTCTTGATTTGATTTATTTTTTTACAAGACTAGAATTAAAAAATTGTAGAATCTTATGTTGGGACATTAAACATGGTTTAGCTCAAGTATCCAGGCAATGCTTGAGTCCCCACCCAGTGGTCATCCTCTCAATGATAATAATAATGATTACAGTAACAATTATAACTACAATGGCTAAAATTTATTTCATGCTCTTTTTATGTCAAATACTGTATTAAGCACTTTATACAGATTATAGGATTATATCATTTAATCCTCACAAGAATTCCATAACAAAAGTCCTATTATTATCCCATGTTACCAATTAGTAGCATTTTAAGTAATAGAAAACCCAGGTAAAAACAACTTGATGATGATGATAATGATGGTGATAATGAAGATGAGGAAGAAAAGAAAAAAGAGGAGGGGGAAAGGGGAGGAGGAGGAAGAGGAAAGGAGGAGAAAGAGGAGGGGAAGGAGGAAGAACTTCTTATCAGAACACAGGACTAAGTGCATAAGTATATCAGACTTCCCATATAGCTTGATTCAGGGCTCAATGGCAGTCGCAAAAGTCATTACTCAGCTCTGCTTCCTTTGGATTGGATTTTCATGCTCCATGTTATGGCCCTCTGCAGCTTCCAACTCACATCATCATGAATACCAATTAAGCAAAAGAAACATATTCAGTCTCGTTGTCTCTCTTTGACCTGACATGGGTCACATGCCCATTTCTGAACCAATCCATCATTGTTGTCAAGGAATACAGTATTTCAGTTGACCAGGCTTGGATAATGAACCACTGTCAAAGCAGGAGATGGGGGTCAACTGCAGTAGAACCACATGAATAGGGTGCAGATCACCCCCCAACCAAATCCAGGGCTATTGCCAGCAATGGCTAAAATGAATACTGGGTACCAACAAACAGCTTTATGTATTTACTTTTATCCTTTTACCCTTTCTTTTTTAGAGATTCAGCCCATTGCTTTGGCATAACAAGACCTTATTGGATAATGATTCTTCCATCTCAGTGTATCTGCAGTTCTTCCCAGGTTCTTGGCATCTGTAAATTTTATGAATAGAACCACTCTCCTTTCATTTTAAAACACTAATGAAAAGGTAGATCAGACGGGGCTGGGCAAGTGGTGCCAGGGGTGACTGTTCCTTATACTTGATTGATATTACTCCACTGATTATATTTTTCAGTTGTTTTATTCAGATGTCTGTCCCTGATTCCAAACGAAATGCCTCCTTTATGCTTGTAAGTCAGTCATGAGTGTTAAATGAGCTTATGTATCTATCCTTGAAGGCAAATATTTCAGTAATTCCAAGCCAGTTTTTACTACTTTTCATTACTAATAATTATATATAAGTAATAATGTGACTTTTACATCAAATGCAAATAGAAATTGATTTTATTTAAATTGCTTAGGCTCCATTTGTCTGTTTTGTATTCTCCAAATTCTTCCAGTGAGAAGGAAACTGTGAAAAGTCCTTCCATTTGGAGAAAAGATTAAAGGCATGGGCGATATTGCCTTGGTGCATACTTGAGAGCTAAGGGGTTAGAAAACCTGAATATACCTATGACAAATAAGACAATTATATCAGTATTTTTAAATCACCCCCACCCCCACAAAAGAAAAAAAAAATTGTCCAATTTAGTTTTATAGACCAATTAGAACAAATATGCAAGTAATAATTACAGGCTTGACTATAGTTTTTTCAGATAATTAAAAAACATTCTCCAACTAATTCTGTGAGGCTAGTATATATGTGATATCAAAACAAGAACAGGACAACATAAGAAAGGAAAATCAGGCCCCTTTTAATTATGAACATAGATGCACAAATCACAAATCATGAATCAAAATGACTCCAGCAATGCTTAAGGAAAATAATAGTTCATATTTGCTGAGCACTTCCTGTGTACCATTTTCTGGTCTTTTAAGTCATGTAATTCTCCCAGTATCTTATGAGGAAAGAACGACTGTTATTCTCATTTTATAAAATTCATAATGATTCAGTTGAGTTTATCCTAGGAATGCAAGCATGTCTTTTTTTTAAGATTTATTTATTTGACAGAGATATAGCAAGAGAGGGAACACAAGCAGGGGGAGTGGGAGAGGGAGAAGGAGAAGCAGGCTTCCCACTGAGCAGGGGCTCGATCCCAGGACCCTGGGACCATGACCTGAGCCAAAGGCAGACAAGGACTGAGCCACCCAGGGGCCCTGCAAGCATGTCTTAATATTCAAAATGTAACTCCCCCCCAGTAAAAGACTAAAAGGTCAAAAAGTCATCTGATCAGTAAGAGCATCGCATAAATTCAGTACCCATGCATGAAAAAAAAGTTTTTTGATGGGGCACCTGGGTGGCTTAGTCAGTTAAGCAGCTGCCTTTGGCTCAGGTCATGATCCTGGGACCCTGGGATCGAGCCCACATGGGGCTTCCTGCTCAGCGGGGATTCTGCTTCTCCCTCTCCCTCTGTCCCTCCCCCCAGCTCTCTCACACTCTATTCTCTCTCTCCCTCTCTCAAATAAATAAATAAAATCTTTAAAAAGAAAAAAGTTTTTTGAGAACTAGGAATTTTGAGGAACTTCCTGAAACTGATTAAGGGGATACTGTGTATGTATATATGTGTGTCTATAAAATTATTACATATAATTAAGAGAATATAATATATATATACCTATATACATATGTATATCCTCTTCTTTTGTAAAATTCCAAGTCTGTTCATGACCAAAAAAAATCTCTCCACAAACTAGCAATAGAAGGGAATCTCCTTAATCTAATTAAGGATATCTACAAAAACCTACAACTAAAATCATACTTAATTGGAAATATTAAATTCTTCCCTTTGAATTAAAAAATAAGACAAGGATATCACTTAGGTAATAAATTTGTTTTCTGCTTAAATAATATCAGAAGTAATTTAATATTTTGTGACATCACCACCTTTTCAGAGTGGGAGTCCTTTTTCAGTATTCCTGAATAATTCTCCAAACTTGTTTTTTAGCCATGTAGATGCTTGTAAAACCTGCCCAGTGTTGGCATACAGAAGCACAACCAGTGCTTAATACAGCATAATGTAGCACATCTTTTACCCAGGACACTGGCAACGTTATTGGAGATCCTGAAAATGAGGATGTCTCCAACCATAAGGGATTATTTGAGGACTTACAGGGAAACGCTTTCCAAATTTTGATTTGGAACTCTGTGATGCAATGCACATCACTGCTATCAAAACTAAAAGCAGTGATGTCTCTTCCCTTACGTTTCTGAATCAGTGGTCATAATAAGGAAATATGCCTCTCTGTCAATATGCCTTTTATATGGCCCTCTGGCATAGATCACAAGATGACCTCAAATGATTGGAAACTTAAGTCGAAAGTCTTTGGAAAGAAAATGTAATATTGTCTCAGCAAGAGTCCAAATTCCTTTCTGGCTTCCTGGCAATAGTCTAGAAGAGACTGTCTAGTTAATTATGATAAATTCACTTCATTTCTTTCTCTATGTGAGACAAAATTCAAACCACTGATGGGTGAGCTGTCTCAGAAAATAGAGAGAGAAAATTAACCTCTCATTTATTATGGTAGTAATAATATGTACCACATAGGGTGAGGTGAGGCTTAAGTAGATAAAGCAGTTATACTTTGCACAATGCTGGGCACGTAGTTCATCAATGCTTACGATGATTCCTCTTATTGTCATTATCATAATCAACATCATTGTCATTGTCATCCCTAATTGAGCATCTGCCATGTACCAGACCCATATTAAAATATTAAAGGCAGAACTAGATTCATCTGTGGAATTTTATACTCCCTGGGGAAATACTTAGCCATTAAAAATTCATGATACAATTATTCTTAAGAACAAAGTTTTAAGTTCACCCTATTACAGGTTGTTGAGAAAGAATTTATTAATCCAACTTCTAGGAAACAGGCTACTAGCAATCTTATTAAGAATATTCAAACTGAATAATAATACACATAGGGAAATATTAAAAATGATATTCTAAAAACCAACCCAAATGTGGATCAAGAAATAGAGACACATCTTGAAACAAAAGAGGACCTCTTCTGAATTGTTAACTAAGTCTGGGATCAGTTGTACTCCTGAGTTTGCACCTTCTTGACTCCACCAGCAGATGTTGCTGTGAAGTAAAATAAGGCCTGCACAGAGAGGAACATCCCCGGGAGGGCCTCTGAGAATGGCTTACCCACAATATAAGGGAATCTTTATATTCACTTATTTGTTTGTATTTTTGCATGTTTGCTTCTTTTTTATTTAATGCACTGGGAACAACTTGGAAAAACTTTTTTTAAGACAACTTTTATTGCAAATATTATTTTATGCTTTAGAAAGTACATTTAGATACGTTTTCAGTTTTTGTCATTGTCATAATAATCCTTCAGTAAGGGAGGCAAGTCTGTTATCTCTAATTTCCTGGCTAATGTGAGACCCATAAAGATTAGTTGGAAGGCCCAACTTCTTGCAGTTGGTAGGTGATGGTGCTCTAGTATTCATATGGTGAATTTCTGAGCCCAAGACCAGCACGCTTTGTTACACAGTCCAGATTTATAAAACGGAATGCAAGCCTCAGTAATCTCAGTTTTCCAGTTCATTAAATCCATGAATATAGATGTGAATGTTTATAATTACTTTGACCAAGATTTTTAACTTTGTGAATGCTATTTATTAAGTGGCTAAAAGAGAGTTCTGGAAACTTTTGGCCTTAGTAAGCTTCTCAAAGAAGAGCTTCCTAACATAAAATTTAATACAAAAGTAAAAATCAGTGATGATTTCTTCTGTTTGCAAATGTAACTGTTAAAATGAAGTTAACTAAGTAATTGTAAATACAAACTCTCAAATTCTACAATATAGACTTAGTAGTAAAACATTCTCAATATATTTTAAAGAAATTAACATTTCACTAAAAGCCAATTTATATTGTAATAGACAAGGAAAATATATCAACTCTATTTTGTTCATATATTCATATATACCTCTGCAAAAATATTGTACGTACGTACTAGAGTGACAAAGTGACAAACTGTCACTTTGCCTAGAAATGAAGATTCTTCACACTCTCAGTGCTAAAGCTAGGACGATCCCAGGCAAACCAGAACAGCTGGTCACTCTAGCACACACATACCTAATATTTTATACTTTATATAAATATATATATATAATGCATTTTTTCCTCCTAATAAATTGAGTCATCTTGCACAATTATTTTATAATGCCATGATATAGTGATGCTTTAATGGCCATTGTGGTGAACGAAACTCTTTGCCAATGTGCCAGACTAAGCCAGCATACTGATATTTTTTTTTTAGATATTTTATTTCAGTTTTACACATTTCTTACTTCTTCCTTTTGCTGACACTATGTATTCCGAGACTCATTAAATGCTATTAGGAAAAAAAAAGCCAGAGAGCCAACTTCCTGAGAATTTGGAAAATATATTTTCTAAGTATAGCCTATGAATGTTTTGAGGAAATAAAGTGTGTGTGGTCTTTTCAATTTTTTAAAAAAATTGTTCTACTGGATCAGATTAAGTGGTCAAACAGTAGTGGATTTAAAATGACAGAAGTGTGGTTTTCTTCACGTTAGAGAAGTGCAGAAACAGGCAGCCTAGGACTGGCAAGGCAGCTTCAGAACACGAAGAGACCCAAGCTTCTTCTATATTCCTACACCGAATTTCATGATCTGAGATGGTTGCTGAAACTCCTGCCATCACAACCATATTCCAATCAAGTGGAAGGAGGAAGAGAAAGAGAATCACGTTCAGTATTTCAACATCAGTTAGCACTTAGTCATCTGGCCACACACAGCTGCAACTGATGCTGGAAAATATAGACTTCGCTCTGAGTGGGCATACCTACCATTGAAACTGGAATTCTGTTCCTTTGGAAAAGAAGGAAAATAGGTATGAGGAAACAATCAGAAGTCCCTTGAAACACTTATCTGGATTTATTGCTGTAGTAGATGAAGTTTCTACTTTTGTAACCCAAGGATTACTTGTTTTTCTTCTATTTTCTTCTTCTTTACCCTCAACGTGTAAGTCCCATAGAGAAATTAAAAAGACCCTTATGTTTAACTCTGTCAGCATATGAGTTTGCATGTATTTTGTCCTGCATCATGTTGGATCTTTTGAACAGATCTAATTCATGCTGAGATGTGGAAATTGAAAGCATGCCTTACTCTCTGCTTACAATTGGATCCAGTATTTCATCTTCCAGTTAAGCATTCAGGTCATAGAGATAATGGATAAAGAAGGACTTACATATGGCCACTGTGCCCACAATCTTGAATCATGTAATCTCCAAGGGTCCGTGACTGGCCTATGACCTCATAACTGTGAACACTCTTCTTCTCTAAGAATCAGCCTGATTTTGTGGATCTCACAAATGGGATGAAGCTATACTGATGCCATGACCAAAGATTCCTAGATTCTTGAGATTTTATTGCTAAAGGCACTGAGAGACCAAGTCCCTTCTTTTACTGAGAAGACCCGGAGAAGTTAAGTAACTTGTCTAAGGACACTCGACTAGTTATAAAATGTAGTTTGGTAACTACTCCTGGCCCTATTCTCCAAACCTCACAAACCAGAGATGACCTGTGGTTGTCCAGGCCCTATCTTTAGGTGGACACATTATCCCTGTGGCTCTACCACATTTGCTGCTGACATCCAGAAGCAGCTTTGTGGATGGTCTTCTATTAGCCCTGCATAGCCTTTACAGGAGGAGAACACTAGTGTGGTTGAGAGGTACCTCCCCATCTGCAGGGTGAAGGACCTTGACTGCCTTCTCCTTCAGGCATGAGTAAGAGAATGGGGTATGTTTTAAGGGCAGGAGTCACTGTTTTTCCAGATTCTTAGATCTCCCTAAGGAACAGTCCTCTTCATGTATATTTGGGGAACTCTGATAGTTTGATTCTGTGTTACATACGACAGAACATTGTATATGATCATAGAAACATCAAATTGGGACTTAGAGATCAATATTTCCTCAATTCCTTGATTTCTCAGTTGAGAAAACTAAAACCCAGAGAGATGAATTGACTTAGCCAAGATCAAATTTCTTGCTCATCATTTATAGGAAGCGAAAGTTTAAAACAACTCTACAGTTTATTTCTAACAATATTAACTATTACTATTTACACAATAATTAGTATCTGAAAACTAGTTCCTACTTTGAGTGTAGATTTGCTCCAAAACATCTTTTAAATTTATAATTAGATGACATGGGGTAGTTTTATAAAATATTTTATTTACAGTAGAGCTTTACAAAAATAGTCTTAATAAAATTAATACAAAACCATTTTACAATATAACTTATATAACTATCTTCTCAAAAAAGTGACATTCGATTATAACACATAAACTACATTTGCATTTGTTAAGTCACATTGTAGTATAAATATGTTTTATCATCATTTTTTAATAATAAGGTACATACGAATAGCAATGAACAATGGACAGCAAATGTTATTTTATTTTTCTTCCAATGTAAAAGTCATCTCTGGCCAAAACAAAATTAACCAAAGTAAAACAATTGTCCTTCTGTTCAACAATAGTCCTTTTTAATTATTTGAGAGTCTATCTGACAAACACACAGCATTAATCTCAAAGCACCATGGCATAAAATCTAGTAACAATATCCGGAAAAGCATTCTCCAATGTTTTCTCTTCAACTGTTTATTCGGTATTTTGCCAAGATAAATATTGATCTCAACTCTCCCCTTCATTAGTCTCAAGTGTTCTTAATATGCACTGAGGTTTTTAGACTGTCCCAACTGGCATATGTTTAAAATGTGAGTTTCTTTCTTTGGCTTCAAGTAGAGTTTCACAACATTTATGAAACATACTGAGCTCCTCCGTGTGGCTGAATCTCTGTGACTCCCCACCCAACAATATTTCCCCGGATGTGACAAGACTCTGCTCCGCCAGTCTCTCTTATCTCTTCATTGCTGAGAACGCGATCCCAGATATTGAAGGCTGTGAGTCTTCCAGAAAAGGCTAGGGTTTCATCAAAGCCACCACCCACACAGCAGCCGTTCTTTTCTTGGCCAATCTGCAGGATTCCTCCCTCGGGAACAATGTGACCTGTGGCCATCTCGACAGTGGTTGCCATCAGCTCACCGTTTACCCACAAGGACGTGCGTCCTCTCTCAGAATTCCAGGTGCTGCACAGATGGGTCCACTTTCCCAGGGAAATCACAGTATTGGCAATCAGTTTGTTCTCCACTCCACCCACCACAAACACTATGGACTGATAGCTGAAGTACAGCTGGATCTCATATGGATTTCTCTTTGTGCCATAGGAAAACAGGATGGTTTTGTTTAATACATCTGTGGCTTTGACCCAAAGGCAGGCACTAAAAGACTCAAGCTTCATTGGTGTCACTGGATGTACGCTTCCAAAAATCTTCTTGGAACGCATTGGGAATAAAATTGCTATTTCACAACCTAGAGGAGCAAGAAAGTGAGAAGGATGTGAGAGAAAATATAAATTCATTCAGAGATGATTCCAGCATTTACGTATTTTAGCATAGGCACTTTAACGACCACAACTGAAAATTATGTGCTGTATCACATTATGACTTGAGGAGCTTCAAGTGTGATCTCGGTAGCACAAAGAAAACGGGAATAAAGAAAGTCAATTGTCAGGCTTACTCAATGAAGCATCTAAGTGAAGGAGGCATGCAGAGTAGCCAAATTGTCCAAACTCAGAAAATAATGGAAACCTATTTTAACCATTACTTTCCCTCACAAGTAGTTTATTTTCTGTTACTACTTTTTTATATATATAAAAATGTTGAATCACTACGCGTTAACTTCAAACAATGACGCTGTTAATTTCCAAGAACTTAGAGCCAGACTTGTTTCCCTCTTCTTGACTTCACCAAACTTCCAGAATAAAAAAACAAACCAACCAGCCTATGAAATTCAATGGACCTAGCTCACCCATTTACCCATTATCAACATACGTTTTTAAATGAAACTCTAGGACAGTCATATTGTTGCTGTCCACAGAATTATAATTTGTCTCTTTGTCACTCACATTGAGGATCTATTGTATATTTGATTTTATGCTTTTTCAGTCTCCGAAACCGTAGTGAATATTCAAGAAAATATGCTCAGCACTGATAAATGGTCCTCAAATATTTAGGAAAGACTGATAACTGTTTCTATAATTTTAAATGAACTGATTTCCTGTTTAAATAAACCCAGCATATATTTGTTAGCTTTGCAAAGTTTGTAGAAAACTACCTTTAAAAGGCAACAATGTATAATAATGATGACTCACTCTTATTGGGTATTCACTGTGTACCAGATATTATTCTCATCACTGTATCATTTTATTCCTACTTATCAACCCTAAGAGATAGTCTTAATATTCCCATTCTACAGATGAGAGAACTGAGGCATAGAGCACTAAGTAACTTGGTTCTGCTTGCTAGCTGGTAAGTGGTAAAACTGGGGGTTTGAACTTGGGCACTGTGGCTGCAGAGACCACACCCTTAACTAAAACACTGCATTGCCTCTTAATGGGAAAAGAACCCCTCCATTTGGCTAGGAGAGATGGAATTCAGTTTGTTTTACTATTAGCAAGCATGCAGTTTTTGATGAGCCCCATAATTTCTCCAGGCTTTCCTGTTATCTATAAAAGCCCCTTCCATTCTCCTTCTAATAGTCTATGAGTCTGTAAGCAGGAAGTATGTAGTACTCCAGAAGAACTGTGTAGACCAAGGCTATTCTCAAAAACTCTTATTCTGTCCACATGCTTATAATTACTATTTAGGCAGCAATAGAAAACCTTTAAGGAAGAGTGAACTCTTCCAAGGGGCCTGGTGGAGAACATATTTCTGCTAAAGAGCACTTAGAAGGAGACATTCAGACACCAGGGTGGGCGCATAGTAAACTCCTACCTCAGTTCATCTCCAGGTCACATGTTTGGTCAGGGAGCTAGAGATGCTGAAATGAAGGCCTTCTAGGTGTCTCTGGGAAATGTGCTAAAACCTTTCATAGGTGAGCTCTCCTTTGTGATAACTTCATATGTTTATAAGAGACCAGAAAAAGAATTTAAAAAAAAAAATCTAAATGAGGGCTAGGTATTCACTTTATAACAAATTAAAGATTTATCATAAAATAGCTCTGACAAGCAAGCTTCCAGAGCCTTTAACGACTAACGTGAATATAGGAACTTGCAGGCACCAAGCATCCATGCAGTGTGTTAAACTAAGCTAAATGCCTGCAAGTGATTGAGGGCTAGGCTCTGTCCTAAAAAATTAAACAGATGTGGACCTAGAAATAGTCGAAGAAATACTGAGATTCAGAAAATCGTATAAAAGTAACTACAATACCAAAGCACAAATTGGTCCTGTCACATTTTGGTATTCACTTTTTCACTGAATCATTTGAATTTTTGAAGACTTTTAAGATTCATTCTTAATGACGCATTCTTGTTTCAAATGAAATTGGTAGATACATTTTTTTTTTTCCTAGTTGTGTTAATTAAATCAAACAAAGATCACGGAACAAAAGATCACCATATGCACGACCATTTGAGATAGTCTCTGAATGTCCCAGTAAAGTAGTGTTCCAGAGGGGGCCTACTGCAGTTCAATGAACTGACTTCCTGTTTAAATAAACCCAGGCAGTCAGGACTGCATTCCAAAGCATTCTTTGATTGCCTCTCAGAGACCCAGCTTCCCCTGCAGGCTACACTGGCTACGTGAATTCATGGAGTTGGAATTTTCGTGTTCACAGGTTTTTTTGTGGCTTTTTTGGTGGGGACCAGTGATTGAGGCTCTTGATATCTCTTTAAAATGTCAGAAATGTCAGAAACTCTCTCATGAAATGGCTTTTAACTAATAGGTTTTTCTGATTATATTATCAAAGACCAAACAAAATTAAAACCAGGTTCTTAGGAGGCTGACAACAGAATAATTAGGAATCCCTTAGGAACCAAGCTGGCAGGAAACCAAGAAAGGAGAAATCAAACCATGTGGG
This sequence comes from Leptonychotes weddellii, assembly GCF_054177405.1. Taxonomy (NCBI): domain Eukaryota; kingdom Metazoa; phylum Chordata; class Mammalia; order Carnivora; family Phocidae; genus Leptonychotes; species Leptonychotes weddellii. Next base: position 96,959,812 of record NC_138369.1, on the reverse strand, counting down.
TAAAATATATATATATATAAAATAAGAAATTAACATTTTAGAACTCAGAAATACATCCCTCTCTGCTCTAACCAGTATACAGAGGTGAAAGTGAAAATTAGCGTTAATCCTTCACTTTTGGGGGTACACTATATGTACTATCATTTCTCATGGTTTGCCAAAGACAAGACAATTTCATCCATTAAAATAGCCACAGAATTATAATTTGTCTCTTTGTCACTCACATTGAGGATCTATTGTATATTTGATTTTATGCTTTTTCAGTCTCTGAAACCGTAGTGAATATTCAAGAAAATATGCTCAGCACTGATAAACAGTCCTCAAATATTTAGGAAAGGCTGATACTCCGGTATGGTTTCTGTAATTTTAAATGAAACATGCTCTCACACATTCTTATGATTCTTCCTCCTACCCCAAGAGATGATTTGCTTTATTGTAAATATAAAGAGGGATGGCACTGTTTGTAATGTTTTCTGTTCATGAGATTCTCAGGAACAGTGTAAGTTATATTTTCTAACTAAGTCACTGATTTTCTAATATAACCCACAAAAGATTTTTGCACTACTACCTCTTAGAAATTTTGATTTATAAAGGAGGGTTATTTGGCTCCAAATCGTCTCATTTCGTTTAACTGTCTTTCAAATGTATTATTCAAATGTATTCTTTCAAATGTATTATTTCGGGCCCATGTGTGTTTGGAGATTCATTCATGTCACAGGGGACTTCAACAAGTTGTATCTGGTTTGAACCGCCTCTCTCCTGTTTGGTCCTGACCCCCTAAATCCCTGGGGAGGGGGGTTACCAATTTTCTTCTACATCAGACCATTTCACTGTGGATCCCGCCCAGCAGGTTTATCCCAAACCTCACATACTCAGAGCTCCCCTCTAGCGGGCTAATTCCACAGACCCCAGGGCCTGGGGGACCCCTCAGGAATTCCACTAAGCCTTCAGGAGATGAGGTTCGGTCTCAAGTCTCCAGCCAGAACCAGCGGGGATGAGGGGCCGGCCCAGGGATAGGAACGTGTCCCTAAAAATTAGGCTGGGCTCTGAAATAGCGCGGGGAACCAGAGCTCCCCTAAAGAGAGAGACAAGCTAAAATTCGAAGAAGTGGAAATCCCTAACGGAGGGAAGCCAGGCAGCTAGAGAGGTCACGGTTATAACCGGCCAACAGAGCTCCCGCACCGCCTGGTCGGATCAGGTGTCAGTCAGGGGCCCCTGATGTCTATTTTCAAGACTGTGATGTTTATGTCTATAGCTCTCTTCTGGGCTCCTCGGGGCTGGAGAATACCTTTTAAAGCCAGTTTTTGCGCCTTGTATGGTGTGTGTGTGAGCCCTGTTAGCGTCCATGGAGAAGCAGAGGCGTGTGTGTCTCCAATGAAGCTGCCCCTAGAGGGCTGCCACCAGGCTTCCCGCCACGCGCGTTCCGAGGACAAAGACGCAGGGGGGGTGCTGGGGGGGATAGTGGGGGGCGGGGGCCGCTCCGCCCGGCGTCCTTACCTGCGGGCAGCCAGCGCCCGGCAGCCCAGCCCTGCACGGCGCGGAGATCGGCTCGCGTCCGCCGCAGCTCCTCGAGGACGGCGCCCAGGGCGCGCCCCGCCTCCTCCGGGCGCGGCGTCCCGGCGCTCTCCAAGCGCGCCAGCCTGCGGCCTGCGTCGCGGCTCGCCTGCAGCAGCTCGTCCAGCGCCGGGGCCAGCCGGGCCTCCGCGGGGCCGGGCGCCGCGCACGGCCTCCCCAGGCTGCCCGCCAGGCGGCCCAGCTCCGCCCGCAGCCTCTGCAGCTCGCCCCGGAGGACGTCGTCGGTGGCCTGCAGCAGCATGCCCTCTCTCATCTGCGAGTCCTCCAGCATGATGAAGAGCTTGTCCCACTCGGTGTGCTCCCGACGGCAGTCACACGGCGTGGCTAGAGCGAGGGACACACACGTTACTGATCCGCCCAGGCCTTCCTTGGGTGCGCTTTGTACAAAGGTGACCTCCCTCGGTGGTCCCAAGTTGCTGCCTATCCCCAGCACCCCCTTCCCTTTAAGGACACCTCGGAAAAACAGCGTGTGAGTATCTCGACAATGACAGGAACCGTTCATGCAGATATATATTACGTGGAACTCTGTGAAATTGCCGTTCGTGAGGCTCAAAACAGGCAAATACCGGCGATTTCATGCGGTTCAAGCCGTTATGTATCTGTGACAGAAATAACTTTTTGAAACCTCCCCCTTTCCTAAAGTGCTTCGTTCTTTTGCAAAACAAACTATGATGTTTAGCACATTTCCTTGGCTACAAAGTGTATGTATAATATTTGGACCCAAAGAGGTGCATATGTAGTTAGGGTTAGCAGAGAAACAGTTAAAAAGAACTTACGGTCCTCCGTGGGATGGAGTCCATTGTCTATTTCGTTGTCCAAATTCACATACATGAGTTCATAATCATCTGAGGTCTCCGCCGACACCGCAGACCAGAGAGCGCAAAACAGAATCACAGGGAGATGCATTGCTGGAGAAAGACAAAGTTCTTTCTTCTGCCACCTCCCACAGCTGGCCCGAGGGGCCGAGGCGAGACGAGCTCAAGTGAGCGGTGTTTGAGCAGAGGAGAGTGAGAGTGAGAGAGGCAAGAGCCCAGAGCACTTAATAAATGCTGGGGGAAGCCTGAATGGAGATGAATGAGTAATGCCGGTGGCACTGCGGTAACGGGAGTTCCCCTAAATTTGGAGGGGAGGGGGCTGGGTGGGAGGGTGAGGGAAACGTGAACGTTGCACAATAATAGACCGCAAAGTTTTACACTGCAGTCAGATTAATTGGAGGAGGGTCAGAGGGGAAAGAGGTGGGGAAACTGGGCTAAGACTGTCCCCCTGAGGATTAGCTGTTGTAACTTGAATTGGTAGCACTGAGGGATGAAAGGGAGGGCAGGGGAGGTAGGGGGAGAAATAAGTCAGCAGGCGTAGAGGCATGGAAGCAAGATCATGGTTGCAGCATTTTGTGTGGTGCCTTTACAAGTTCCACAGTCCTTTATGTATAGAAAACTTACCCCACTTTTCCTTTGTACACAGTTTTAGAGGTCTAAGTTGTGAAAGTTACTCCCCTGATTCCAAGATAAACCAACTTAGAGTAAGAATTTTGATTGCTCTAGAAGCCAAGTCCATTCCTAGTTATTCCATCTTTAATCCTTCTGGAGTTGCAACTATACTTTTATAAACACACATTTTTAAAATGACAGACAACAAAGCAAAACTGGTAAGTCTAAATTAAGAAATTGCTAGGGGAGAGGAATAAGCTGATTTTAGGAATGTTTCTTTTCATAAACTGGTATTATTCGGAAATTGCATTATTTCACTAGGTGTAGAGTCAAAGATTATGTTTTTAAAGTAAATTTAGGGATTTTTGCTTCCTTCAAAACTCGTCTGCACAAAACACCTAGAAATGCATACATTATAATAATAACCTTAAATGTACAAATGAACTACCAATAAAGTAGGGAAGTATCCAGGGGCCAACGTAGAGGGGGGAACCAAAACCAAACTTGTAAGCCTGAGAGCTGATGCTAGGGCTCCCCTGGAGGGACATAGAGGGAAGTAAGGGTTACCAGTTCTGTAACAACCAAGTGTTAATGACCATGTGGGAGCAAAGCTTAGGCCGGATTAGGAGTTGGAAGTAAGAGCCTCACCTAAAGCCAGACCCTCAGAGAGTTACATATTGCATTTCAGTGGATATAGCCCCACCCTCTCTCCTAACACAAATAAATGAGAAGTAAGCATGTCTCTCTTTGACTGAACTCTGCAGGGTCCCTAAGTTTGTGATGATGGGTCCGCCCTCACACACATGTTCAATATTCAAATGTATACTACCTGCCACAGTAAAAACAAATTCACAATAAAAATATTTAAACGTATGAGGAAACAACCCACTACAAATGAGAATCAGCAGATACAAAAAAAGGATTAGGTACCCCTCTCCCGAGAACTTCATATATTTAAAGTACCAGCTAGGAGCTAGAAAATAAGTGTGTTTAAAATTATTTTAGACCCACAAGGAGTTGGAAACATGAACAAAGAAAAAGACATTGTCAAAAGAGAAAGACTAGGCAGATTTTTTTAAGGAACATATGTAACTTGTACAAATAAAAAAAATTAATTGAAATTTTTAAAACCTCAAGGAATGGGTTAAATGGCAAATAGGCAAAGATGAAGAGAATATTAAAGAACTGGAAGAAGGATCTGAGAAAATCACCCAAAATGTACTCTTTAAGTTCAGTACAGTATTCTCAAGTCCTTTCATTGTTCAGGAAGATGATAGAGAAATTAATTTTGCTTCGTTAGTTCCAGAATGTTTATCTTTTTAAAGACAGCCATGAAAACCAAAAGGAAATAGAATGTTCAAATAGAAGAAATAGAATTAAACAAACAAACCTTTTTCAATAGAAAGCAGTAAAGAAGGGGAAACAAACATAGACAAAGCAAGATGAATACAAAACACAACACAATGTAAAGATAGATCCAAATATACCAATAATCATCATAACTATTAATAAAGCAAACTTTCCAGTTAAGAAACATAAGATGTCAAGTAGGAATATTTTTAAAATCCCAGCTATAGGTCACTTACAAGAGCCACACATAAAACATAAAAATCTAGAAATATCTAAAGTAAAAAACTTGAAAAGAGCAGGGAGAGAATATACCAAACACGTGCAATTCAAAAAAGCTAGGATAGCTATAGTTGTATCAGTTGGAAGTAACTTTAAGGGAAAAGGGGATAAAATATGATAAACACTTTATTTAGAATTATTTAGTAACAGTTTCAAATTCAAAAAAAAAAAAGAAAAAAACTGCTGAAGGGTACAAAAACTTAAACTACATAAATTTTGAAATAATGAAATATATGGAGCATTATCCAGAAAGTTTGATAAGCAAGTTCTACCAAACATTCAAGGAACATATAAACCTCACCTTTTTTTTTTTTTTTTTAAGATTTTATTTACTTGACAGAGAGAGACACAGCGAGAGAGGGAACACAAGTAGGGGGAGTGGGAGAGGGAGAAGCAGGCTTCCCGCTGAGCAGGGAGCCCTATGTGGGGCTCGATCCCAGGACCCCGGGATCATGACCTGAGCTGAAGGCAGACGGTTAACGACTGAGCCACCCAGGCACCCCTAAACCTCATCTTATACAAACTGCTTCTGAGAATAAAGTGTGCAGGAATGTGCTAAATACTTTCTACATGTGTAGTAACTATGATACTAAAAAGAGACAAGGACAGTACAAGAAAAGAAGGCCAACCTCACTCAAGAACATAGATGCAAAAGCTCTAAATAAAATATTAGCCAAACAAACTTAGTAATATATGCATAAAAATACATTATAACCAAGTTGAGTTTATTCCAAGACTGCAAGATTGGTTAAACATTAGAATTATCTATTAACTTACTACATTAACAATTTAAAGGAGAAATCATCATGTCAATGGATGCAGAAAATCATTTAATAAAATGCAACATTTATGTCCAAACTAGGAAACAGAAACTTAAACTAATAAAACAGAAATACCAAAATTGATAGAAATCTATATATACATAATGATGAGTCCTTAGAAACTTACTTCTTAAAAATAGGAGAAACAAAAGGATACCTTGGACACTGGTTCTGTTCATTGAAGTATTGGAGGTTCTAGCTAGTAAAGTAGGACAAAAAAAAGAAGCATAAGATATAAGAACAGAAAAAAAGAAACAAAGCTATCATCAATTATTATGAGTTGATTACCTATATACAGAAAATCTAAGAGACTCTGAAGACAGATTGTTAATAAGAGAATTGAGCAAGTTTTGCTGGCTGAAAGATCAACATAAACATCAGTTGCTTTCTTAATACCAGCAGACAATTGATAATACATTTTTATAGTTTCTATTTACAATAGCAACAACAAAAATGAGATACCTAGGAATCAATTTAATTAAGAGATACATAAGACACAGCTAATATCGATGGACATCTTGGCTCTTCCATAGTTGGGCTATTGTGGACATTGCTGCTATAAACATCGGGGTGCATGTACCCGTTTGGATCCCTACATTTGTATCTTTGGGGTAAATACCCAGTAGTGCAATTGTGGGTCGTATGGTAGCTCTATGGATAAAGAAGATGTGGTATATATATACAATGGAATATTATGCAACCATCAAAAGGAATGAAATCTTGCCATTTGCAATGACGTGGATGGAACTGGAGGATATTATGCTGAGCGAAATAAGTCAATCAGAGAAAGACATGTATCATATGATCTCACTGATATATGAGGAATTCTTAATCTCAGGAAACAAACTGAGGGTTGCTGGAGTGGTGGAGGGTGGGAGGCGTGGGTGGCTGGGTGATAGACATTGGGTAGGGTATGTGCTATGGTGAGTGCTGTGAATTGTGTAAGATAGTTGAATCACAGACCTGTACCTCTGAAACAAATAATACATTATATGTTAAAAAAAAAAAAAAAAGGTAGTAGGAAGGGAAAAATGAAGGGGGGAAATTGGAGGGGGAGATGAACCATGAGAGACTATGGACTCTGAGAAAGGGGGGTGAGGGGATGGGTTAGCCTGGAATGGGTATTAAAGAGGGCATGTATTGAATGGAGCACTGGGTGTTATATGCAAACAATGAATCATGGAACACTACATCAAAAACTAATGATGTAATGTATGGTGATTAACATAACATAATAAAATAAAAAAAATAGGATTAACTGAAAAAAAAACACAGCTAATATCACAAAACGTTATTGAAAAACATTTTTTAAAACCCTGCATAGATGGAAGGACATATATTTTTGGATGGGAAGACTCAATTTCACAAAGATGTCAATTATCCCAAATTAGTCTGTACATTCAGTATGGGGGGGGAAATAACCTCGTTTTTCAAGGAAGTTGACAAACTAATGGTAAAATTTATATAAAGGGGGGTGCCTGGGTGGCTCAGTCGTTAAGCGTCTGCCTTCGGCTTAGGTCATGATCCCAGGGTCCTGGGATCGAACCCTGCATTGGGCTCCCTGCTCAGCGGGAGGCCTGCTTCTCCCTCTCCCACTCCCCCTGCTTGTGTTCCCTCTCTCACTGTGTCTCTCTCTGTCATATAAATAAATAAAATCTTTTAAAAAAATTTATATAAAGGAACCAAGAGGAATTTGAAGTTGGAGATAATTTGCCCCATGAGATATAATGATTTATTATAAAGTTATTATAATTAACAAAATGTATAATTGGTAAAGGTATGATAAATATCCAGAAACAGACCCACACATATGAGAAACCTTATACGTGAAAAAGGTATTAAAAAATCAGAAGGGAAGCAACTGACAACTTGATAAATGCTAGGACAATTGTTTATATACACACAAAAAATCCTCATGTACGAAAGTAAATTCCAGATGGATTAAAGACAAATATGAAAAACAAAACCATAATGCTTTTAGGAGAAAATTTTTGTGAACCTAGGGTAGAGAAAGCTATCTCAATGACAAAAAATTATAAACTATAAAGAAATTTTAAAAATCAACTATATTGACATTGCAACTTTAGACGTGATTAAAAAAAACTAGTGTCTAGAATAAATAAATAGCTTCTACAAATCAAGAAGAAAACACAAACATCCCAATTGAAAATAGGCAAAGGATACAAATGGTCAAATCGTGGAAGGGGAAATGACCTGTAAACATATTAAAAGGGCGCTTAACTGCACAAGCAGTTAAGGAAATGAAGATGAAAACAACAACAAAAAAAATGAGATACCATGCCACACTCCACCAGACTGGCAATAACCGACGTCTGTCAAAACCAAATGTTGGCAAAGATAGGAGCAACAGAAACACTCATGCTGCTGGTGGGTGTGTAGATCATTATAATCATGATGGTAGGCAGAATAATGCCCCCCAAATGATCACGTCTTCATCCCCACAACCCGTGGACATGTTATGTTTCATTGCATTGAAAATGCAATTAAGGTTGCTACATATAATATGGAGATAATCCTAGATGATACACATGGGCCCAGTGTATTCACAAGGGTTCTTTAAAAGTGGAAGAGAGAGTCAGAAGGGAGAATCAGAGGAAGAGATATGATGATAGCAGCAGAGTCAGAGAGGTGCTCGCTCTGTTGCTGACTTTGAAGATGGAGGAAGGGAACTCCAAGGAATGATGAAGGTCTCTAGAAACTAGAAAAGTCAAGGAAACCAATTCCCTTCTGCAACCTCCCAGAAGGAGCTCAGCCCTTCCAATGCCTGGATTTTAGCCCAGTGAGACTCACAGAAGACTTCTGAACTATAGAAATATAAGGTGAGAAGTTGTGTTATTTTGGGCCACTACGTTTTTGGTAATTTCTTACAGCAGCTATAGAAAACTAATATAACCACACTGCAAAGAAATTTTGGAAGATCTAGAAACTTAACTCCCAGGGACATAGCCTCTGCTTTGCTACTTAATTATGTGGTCCAGGGACCATCAGCAACACCTGAGAGCTTGTTAGAAATGCAGATTCTCAAGCCCTGCTGAATCAATATCTATGGTTTAACAAGATACCCGGGTGATTTCTAAGCACACTAAGCTCAGAGGCAGTACCCTAGGGAAGATCTCCCATTTATGAACAAAGAAATAAGTATAAAAATTGCAGCACTATTGGTAAAAAGCATCATCATCATCATCTTCATCATCATCATGGTAATGTCTTTCAACCATAGAGTATATGAATAAATTGTTGCCTATTTATACAATAGAATACCATATAGCTGTGAGAATAAGTGAAGGAGAGCTTCTTGGAGCTAAAACTTCAGCACAATGTTGAATGTAAAAAAATTAAATGTTGCAAAGAGATTTGTACAGTATGAGTACTATTGATACAAAATTTTAATGCATGCAAAACAACACTATAAAATGTTTGTTGGTAGATACACATGCAAGCAAAATGTAAAAACATTCATGAAGATGATGGAATACCAACTTTAGGATGGTGGTTGCCCTTGGGGAGAAAAGGAAATGAATGAGTGGGATAGGAAGCGATTTTGGCACGAGGTTGTTTTGACAAAGCTGGCTGGTGGGCACAACCCTATTCTTTATATTATTGCCTCATTTGTCTAATGGTTTCAAATATTCCATAATTTAAAAAAATATTAGTTTATAAATGGAATTTATAGGATTTCTCTTTTTTCTCTGAATTTATAGGATTTCTACATCAAAGTGTCTTCATCAGTTTCTAACTTAGAAAAAAATTTTTACACATTTATTTTTGCATCATTTGACCGAAATTCAAGTCAGCTGAAAATGACTAATCTGGAGTCTTTCCCTTCAAGGCTCTCAGGGTGTTTAATGAGTATTGTACCAAAAGCCTTACACCAGTTTCCTGTCTTCAATTCCAAAGAGAGTGTTATTTATCATGAAATTCTTTAGAGATTGATCACTATGTCTACATAATTAAGTTCTAGGATCTGTTGTACCCTGTACAGACTGGCTGGGCATTACATTTAAAATTCTTGATTTTTAAGGAAAAGCTCTTGGTTAAAAGAGACAGAAAACAAACAAAATAAAGCAATGTGTTGTGTATGGACACAACATTTAAAAAAAAAACAAACCCTGAATATTTCTAATACTTTGCACTCTATGGGCATATGACCAAAATCTGCTGGAGACTAATTCTATGAACCGCATGTGGGAAAAGCAATTCTCATTATTTATCATCATCCGTATACATTTAATTTGATCCAGAATCACCCTTCTATTAATTTTAGTCACTGATATTCTGAAAATGATAGCCTTTCGTCCTATTCTCATATCTAAATGTCCTTTATATATGGACATCTCCCTTCTGTTTGAGAAAGGTCTATATATGTGTAATCTCTGCTGCCTATTTGATTCCTTCTGTGTCTTTCTTCTATATACAAAGCCAAATTTAAAGTAAATAGACACCAAAAAAAATTTTCTTCAAGAAATCCCTAGAAACCAGTTCTCCTGGGACATTTAAGTACTTGAGAGGATTTTAAGAAAAAATCCATACTAAAGTGATAAGCAGATGTTTCCCATATGTTGTTTGCAGATAAGTCCCTGTAACTTATGCAATATCTTTTTTTTGAGATTTTGCCATTTTAAATCCAGTTGTCCATACATGTCTTTGAGGCAAATCATGTGTGACAAACAAGCTGAGTCTAAACTTCTGTTGAAATAGTACAGAAATTGGGGATTTAAATTTGCATTGCTACTTTTCTAACTATTCATAAAAATAAGGCAGCGTTGCCATATGTCAGTTGTCTAAATCATGCCTCTGTATCTCTCAGGAACGTGAATACATTCCTCTGCACTTTCTTCAGTTCAGGTTTATCCTTATGGCACTGCTTAGTTTTCATTTAAACAGCATCCAAATGTTGTTTCTCGTCAGGAATTCTTTATCAAAATTGTTTCCTTCTTAAGGGTGTGGTCTGGTTACTGTCAAATTTTCCTCTTTCCCCATGTTGCATTACTCTGGAAAACTTTTTAATTAGATAATAAATAAATAAATAAAACATTCCCTTTTACGGAACCCATTTAAGTCATGCTTTAGTGATTTTTCAGAATAAGATGCTGTGTTATTTTTAGCGGAGGACTTGGCCATCACTCCACACTATTTAATGAATAAGCGCAAAGATTATTGCGTTGATAATAAATGTGTTTCTACTGCCTGTGAGCTAATACTCATCAATCCCGGTATTGTTCCCTCAACAGGCAACGCCATGTTGTTGAGGGTGTTGCCCGCTGTGTATGAAAAGCAGCCTCAGCCAATCAACAGACACCTGACAGAACTCCTGGCCTTGATGTCTCAGCTAGAACAACCAGAACAGTACCATCTTCTCCGGCTTTTGCATGTAGCCGTGAAGAGAAAGCAACCAGAGGTAAAAAGCAAAAGCACATCACATATTTGATGGTCCACACAACCGGGCATGTTTCTGGGTATGAGGACGGGATGTATGCTCCAGATTTCCTCCCTCCTGCGCCCAACACACCCATCTTTAAATGAAAGCCCTCATTCACTTTTTCTAGAACCGTGAAAGTGAGGAGGTGATGGCAGAGGTTGGGTACTGTGTTATGGTTCCCCAGAGAAACAGAACCAATAGGACACATATATCATGAGCAACTGGAATTGGCTTATGCAACTATGAGACTGAGGAGTCCTGCCATACACCATTTGTAAGCTGAGGACCCAAGAGAATGAGTGGTGTAGTTCCAGTCTGTGTCCAAAGGCCTGAGGAGCGGGAGAATCAATGGTGTGAGCATTGGGCCAAGTCTGAAAGCTTCAGAACCAGATGGCTGATGGTGTAAGTCGCAGTCCAAGGGCAGGAGAGGACCAATGTCCCAGCTCAACCCAACCCCTCATATTCAGGCCCTCAGCAGTTTCAAGGAAGCCCAACCATATTGGGAAGGGCAATCTGCTTTACTCATTCTACCAATTTAAATGCCAGTCTCCTCTGGAAACACTCTCACAAACACATACAGAATAATGTTCAAGCAAATGTGTGGGTACTTGATGACCCAGTGAAGTTGACACATAAAATTAACCATAACAGGCACAGTACTAAAAACAGAACAAAGGTAAAACCTGTCACTATGGCAGAAAAGCTTGAATTGAAGTTGAGTGTGGCCATGCAGTCCCAGGAATCTGTGGTTTCTCAGAGAGGGCCAAGGAAATGACCTGCACATGGGGAAGTCAGCCTGGAGTGAGAGCAAACAAAGGCTCGTTTTCTAGATAGCAAGTTAGTTGTTGGTTTTTTGGAATCAAATACAAAATTGTAATAATTAGGATGATTGTGATGATCAGTCACAGAATACCCAACCCATGCTGGTTTAAATGATAAAAGGAATTTATTAGCTAATGGAATGGGGAAAAATACCTTCTGATGAGGTGGTTGATCCAGGAGTCAAATAATACAAACAGAATAGTTTTCCTATTCTCTATTTCTCAGATTTGATTTCTGATTTTTGGCTTCCATTTTCAGCAGGCTTTCTCCTTGTGGATTCCATACAGGTCCAAGGGGCTCTCTAGGCACCATGCTTCTACCTCCTCTCCCCACCCCACCAACATCCAAACAAAAGTCCTGATATTCTCTGTTTAGGACACACAATGTACCCCTGGTGCTTCTGCTGACCGCTAAAGATATTCAGATAGAGTCTAAAGACTGACAGGAGGGGGAAAGTAGAAATGGATTATGGAAGGTACCCAAACATGTGCACAAGTGAAGATTAAAGGTCAACCCAAGGTTTTATCAATTATGATTGCAACTCTGTTTCATTTCCTGAGTGAACATTAAGGTGAATAATGGAACATTTGAAGTCAACGTTCAAATTGTTCAAAGAAAAGCAGGCAAGAATGGTCATATGCATGACTAACCACAATAGGCTACAAATGCCTGGTGGTAAGGAACGATTTCTTCTTTTCTTCTGTATCCCAGACCTTGGCATAGTATCTGATAGCACTCAGTAAACATTCACAAAACCAAACAGAATAAAACAGGGTGATAAATATTCTGCGGATGGTATAAACAGAAGGAGGGGCAATGATTTTTGCCTTAGGGAGAAATACGTAACATGAAGATTCACAATGGGAGTGGCATCAAGGCTAACCTTGAAGAATGGGAGTTTTGGTCCAGGTGGAACAGAGGGGCAAAGGGCCTTGAGGAGATGGGGACAGGGCTGGGAGTCCTGGACATTGGAGCATAGACTTGGGCCCTATCCCTAGAGACTTCCAATTCAGTAGCTCTGGGAAGGGGCCCTGGATTCTGCCCTTTTCCAAGTTCTCAGGTGATGCTTTTCCTGCTGCTTCAGACCACACTTTGAGTAGCTAGGTAGGAGGTTGGGATGAGGACTGGGGACATCTATGTTACCTGGTGTGCATTTTTGCTTTTGCTCTTAGAGCAATATATTGTCATTATTTTTGCATGACTGTCTTTCCCAGTGCACTCTAAACTCCTTGAGGGACCTGTGTCTGCATATTTACATGCACTCCCTAGCATAGTGCTGCACACACAGTAGGATTTCAATAAAAAGTTGTTGAATTCAGAAATGAATAAATGACCAGAAGAGACCAGATTGGAGACCATGGAGAACCAGGGAAAAGATGTTGCAGTCTCCAAAGGGTGTAAAGTGCCTCAACAGGATCAAGATCTAGAGAAGTAAAGAAGCCTGGAGAGGGGAACTGAACTTAGATTTGGCAACTGGGGACTCGCCAGGGCATTGCCTGGGTGGGTGGGGTGAGGAGTGGTGATCATCTATTATGGATTGTGTGTGGAGGGAAGGTTAGGAACTGACTGCACGAGTGTAGAAGTTTAGAGGAAGTAAGGAGAACTAAAATAAATCCTTTGGAATGCCTTGATCTTTCCCAATTACTTCTGCTAACCACATACAAATTGAACCTCACAACTATTGACCCTTTTCACTAGTGGGGCACTTGGGTCTTTTTATTTAACTGTGCTCAAAATCCCAATACATTCATAAAGGAGGGGAAGCAAAAGCATGTAGTAGGAGCTGCCAGATCCTAGGCCCTCAGTGAATGTTGGTTAAGGTACCAAGATGCACTGGACTCCTGGCTTGGGTTGGAGATTGGCAAGGCTTCAAGGAGGACAGTTTTGCTTTTATCCATTTTAGCTTGTTCTGAAGTTGTTTATTTAAATTCCTAGCTCTTGAATCTCCACATTTCTCATTTTCTTCATCCATAATATAAGAATAATCACCTTCTTGATATGCCTTGCAAAGATTTTGTGATGTCTAAATCATGTAAAAAGATGTAAAAATAAACCAATCTATGCCTAAAAATTAAAAATAAAATAAAATAAAACCCAGGAACAATGAAGAGATTGAAGATGTGGAACAAAGTACTAGCTGGAATCAGGAGCTAGAGAAAGTGAGAATGAATACCAGAGCGTAAGTGGAAGAATCCATTTGGGAAAGAATTAAGGACAGAAAGTTAGAGCAAGACCATAGTAGAGTTTGGGCAAGGAGTAGAGTTGGGGGATCACTGGATCACCCAAGCGGAGGCTCAGAGTGAAGGGCACAGGAGAGGTGAGGTACTTGTTTCCCATCCCTGCTGAAACAAATGACCATAAACTTGGTTTAAGACAGCACAATTTATTATCCTCCAGTTCTCGAGATCAGAAGTCCCAAATGGGTCAGCAGGGCTGCACTCCTTCTGGAGGCACTGGGGAGAAATCTGTTTCCTTGCCCTTGTCCAGCTTCTGGAGGCTGTCTGCCCCGCTCAGCTCCTGTCCTGCCTCCCTCTGACCTCTGCTTTTCTCATCACATCTCTGACTCTGAGCCTCCCCCCACCCTTCTAAGGGCCCATGTAATCACCTTGGTGTCACCCAGATGATCCAGGACTATCTCTCCATCTCAAGACCTTAACTTAATTATACCTGCAAAGTCCCTTTTGCCACGCAAGGCAACATCATCATGGGTTCTGGGGATTAGGGTGTATATACATCTTTGGGGAGTCATTATTCTGCCTACCACAGATAGAGCCCGGGGACCAGATGATATGGGGGATAGGGAGGGGTGACCAAAAGGCCAAACTTGGTTTCATAAAGGAGGCAGCTGGCATGCCATTTTATCTGCAGCCTGTAAGCAAGAGCAAAACATAGTTTTTGGAAAGGCAGGTTCAATAAAAATTCAAGGGGAATCTAGGGAGAGTAAATTAATTCAATTAATTTCCCATGGGCTAAGGCTGGACATAAAGGTAAATGAAACCAACAGGAGGCTCACTTATAGGAAGGGGGAGGGAGAAGACTTGGGGGTCTCCCCACCTAAAAAGATGGAGTCCAAGAGTGAGGGTGGCACCACGTGTGGCATTCAAAGAGGTCCCATCAGACACCTGGTTACAGCCCCTCTGTGGCTGAGAGACTCAGGAAAGGACATTCATAATCAGGCCCCTGACCACTGTCTGTTCTCACAGGGTCTCTTTAACTCTAACACCTTGAACAATTATACGGTCCTAAACACCATAGATGGACACTCTTCTCTCAGTGCACTGAGTTTTTATACATATATGCTATGTTCTTCACCTAGAATGTTCTTCCCTCACCACTACCACTCTTCCTGCGCTGACTATTCCTAGTCCTTAGACAACTACTTAGATATCAGTTTCTTGGCAGGACTCTTCTCTGACTCCTTCCTTCCCCGCCATCTCTGCCATAGCAAATTTCACATTGTAATGAATCTGTCTCTACTGGTCTCTCTCTCTGGGCCACCTTGGCTGTGATGCAAATGCTGGAGACGTGAAGACCACCTTGTTCACCACTGTGTCCCTGATGCCTTGCATAATATCTGGCACACAGAAGTCACTTCATGGATATTTCTTAGTATTAGTGCCTAATTTTGCAGAGGACTTTCTCATTCATAAAGGACTTCTTTTTTTTAGCATCTAATCCTACCAATTTAATTTACTCTTACCAATAACTCTAAGATGCGTTATTTTTTTCTCTGTTTTTCACCACTCAAAATGGGTATTCTGGGAGGTTAACTTGCCCCTATCACACAGGTAGTAAGAAGTAGGTGACAAGTCCAGGACTCTGAATCCCAACCCCCTTCTCTCTCCTTGGCCTGGGGAAATAAGCAAGCAGCCAGGCATACCTTGTTTTATTGTGCTTCACTTCACTGCGCTTTGCAAATACTGTGTTTTTTACAAATTAAAGGTTTGTGGCCACCCTGCATCAAGCAATGCTATGGACACTATTTTCCCAATAGCATTTGCTTACTTTGTGTCTCTGTGTCACATTTTCATAATTCTCGCAGTAATTCGAACATTTTCATTATTATTATATTTGTTATGGTGATCCATGATCAGTGATCTTTAATGATACTACTGTAATTGTTTTGGGGTACCCCAAACTGCACCTATATAAGATGGCAAACTTAATAGGTAAGTGTGTGTGTTTTGGCTGCCCCATTGATCCTCCATTCCCCATCTGTCTCCCTCTCCCAGGGCCCCCCTATTCCCTGAGACACAACACAATTGACATTAGACCACCTTAGAACCCTAGAAAAACCTCCAAGAGTTCAAGTGAAAGGAGGAAAAGTAGCTCTCTCACTTTAAATAAAAAACTAGACTTGATTAAGCTTAGTGAGGAAGGCATGTCAAAATCCGAGATGGGTCAAAAGTTAGGCCTCTTGTGCCAAATATTGGCCTCTTGGCTAAGTTATAAATGTAAAGGAAAAGTTCTTGAAGAAAATTAAAAGTGCTACTCCATTGAACACATGAGTGATAAGAAAGCAAAACAGCTTTATTGCTGTTGTGGAGAAAGTGTGAGTGGTCTGGATAAGTGATCAAACCAGCCTGACATTTTCTTAAACCAAAGCCTAATCCAGATCAAAGCTCTAAACTCTCTTCAGTTCTTCAAAAGATGAAAGAGGTGAGGAGCTGCAGAAGAAAAGTTTGATGTTGAAGCTGTAGCAAGTTATGCAGAAGATCATGCTAAGAAAATTCATGAAGGTGACTACACTAAACAACAGATTTTCAGTGTTAATAAAACAGCCTTCTCTTAGAAGAAGATGCCATCTAGGAATTTCATTGCTAGAGAAGAGTAATCAATGCTTGGCTTTAAAACTTCAAAGGACAGGCTTCTCTTTTGTTAGGGGTTGATGCAACCGGTGACTTTAAGTTAAAGCCAATGCTCACTGACCATTTTGAAAATCCTAGAGCCCTTAGGAATTATGCTGAATCCACTCTGCCTGTGTTCTAGAAATGGAACAACAAAGCCTTGTTGACAGCACATCTGTTCACAACATGGTTTACTAAATATTTTAAGCCCACTGTTGAGACTTACAGCTCAGAAAAAGTGAGAGAGAGCAGGGGAGAGAGAGAGATTCCTTTCAAAATATGACTGCTCATTGACAATTCACCTGGTCACCCAAGAGCTCCGATGGACATGCACAGTGAAATTAATGTTTTCATGCCTGCTAACACAACATCCATCCTGCAGCCAATGGATCAATGAGTGATTTGAACTTTGAAGCATTACTTAAGAAATACATTTCATAAGACTGTAGCTGCCAGAGATAGTGATTCCTCTGATGGCTCTGGGCAAAGTAAACTGAAAACCTTCTGGAAAGGAGTTACCATTCTAGACATCAGTAAGAACATTCATGGTTCATGGGGAGAGGTCAAAATATCAACATGAACGAGTTTGGAAGAAGTTGATTCCAATCTTTGTGGATGACTTTGAGGGGACCACAACTTCACTGGAGGAAGTAACTGCAGATACGGCAGAAATAGCATGAGAACTAGAATTAAAAGTGGAACCTGAAGTTGGGACTGAATTGCTACAACTTCATGATAAAATTTTAAGATATGAAGACTTGCTTCTTTTGGAGGAGTGAAAAAAGTGGTTTCTTGAGCTGGAATCTACTCCCAGTGAAGACGTTGTGGAGATTGTTGAAATGATAACAAAGGATTTAGGATCTTACATAAACTTAGTTGATAAAGCAGCAGCAGGGTTGGAGAGGATTGACTCCAATTTTGAAAGCAGTTCTACTGTGGGTAAAATGCTATCAAATAGTATTGCCTGCTACAGAGAAATCATTTGTGAAAGGAAGAGTCCATCAATGTGGCAGATTTCATTGCTGTCTTATTTTAAGATATTGCCACAGGACCCCAACCTTCAGCAGCCATCATCCTGATCAGTCAGTAGCCATCAACATAAAGACAAGACCCTCTGCCAGCAAAAAGATTAGAACTCATTGAAAGCTCAGATGATGATTAGCATTTTTTAACAATAATGTATTTTAGCTAAGGTATATACATTTTTTAGACATAATGCTATTGCACACTTAATAGACTACAGTAGAGTATAAACATAACTTTTATATGCACTGGGAAACCAAAAAAGTCATTTGAAACTCTTTATTGTGCTGTTCACTTCAATGTGGTGGTCTGGAACCTCTCCAAGTTACTCCTATAGTGTTCCCAGCTGGTTAGAGGAAGCAGAGGAGGGTAAACAAGGGGCACTAATAGTGGTTGAACTAATGTCAAGTTCCGGACACTGTGTAGGTGTTTTACAACATTATCTCACTTATTCCCCCACAACAATCTTTCCTTTGGTAAACAGAAAAGTCAAAGTTTGGAGGGGTAACAACTGTGGTGGTACAAAGGAGTGACAGTGAAGTGGCTTTTCACACCCTCTTCGTCTTTACCAGCCCCTCCAATTTTCATATGGGCAATGTCTGTGTCTCCCACTGGTCATTACAGTCACATTGCCCTCCCTAAGACTGCCACTTACAGAAAATCTGGGATGTCACTGGTTAGGTAACTTTCCTAAAGTCATACAGATAAGGCTGGGCTACATCACAAACCCAGTCTAATTCTAGCCATTGAGACTTTTGGCCTCAATGCCCTGAAAAATTGAGGCTGTAAGGCTGTGGCTTGTGAAGCAGATGGGGGTTCCAAAGGGCACAATAGACAATGGCAGTCAGAAAGGTGAGCTAGATAGGAGAAGTAGGAATGGGGAGGACTGAATGAGGAGGAGAGAGTGAAAGAATTGTGGGTGCTGAGTGTGGATCCCAGAATGAAGAAGCAAGGGTTTAAGAAACAGCCATGGTGATGTGAATGGACCCTACCTGTGCCAGGGCCCTAGTGGGGGAAGAAGTTATAGCAGGGAACAACCCAAACCTTTGTTTCCCATCAGCACTCCCCATCATGTTAAGGCAGGCCCGCACCTGCCTCCTATGGCTTATCACGCAGCTCTTTGTGAGCTCACACTTGATTACTGAGGTGTGCAGGCCGTGAGCCAGAGAAATGCTGGATTCACCTTCTCTCTCTCACGTTCCTTAATTAGACAGTGGGCAAAAAGGAAGCAGGGCAGGGGTGGGGGTGGATGTTGTGGCTGACCAGGCAGGTGGGTCCCCTTCCTCCATCACTGCCCTCTGGGTATCCCTCTTTCAGGAAACCATCCTTCCTAGCTGGAGGGAGGCAGTTCCTGGCTAGTGATTCAGGCTGGAACCTCCAGAGAATCCTCAGGGTCCATTTATAGGAAAAGGCTGGGTGGTCAATTTTCCAAGTGGCCTTTTGGGGCTAAGTCTGTATTCTTGGCTGCCATAAACCATGCTGTAATCTAGCCAACAAAAGAAACAGAATTTAGTAACTCATAGGAGCCCATCTGTTATTATCCCCAGGACTTGGGCCTCTAACCCCAACCATACAGGAATGAGTGGCAGAAAATAGCAGTGTCAGCCCTCTGTTGGTTAATGTCCAAACCCAGAGGAACTGCTTTTGTGGTCTGGTCCCTAGAGGAGAGAGTCATTTTCTTGGATTTTCTCTCAACAGCTTAGACCATTCCTATTCACATACCTAATCCTACAGCACCTAACCCAGCATCATCTGGCTGACAATACTCAGAGGCCACTTTTGGTATTTATTTAAAATAAGAAGCCATTTGCAGAACATTAAGAAGATGGAGTGGTGGAATATATAGACTGTTCTACAATGGTCTCTGGAGCAGACGCATGGCTTTAAGAATATATATTTTGGGGGCACCTGGGTGGCTCAGATGGTTAAGCGTCTGCCTTCGGCTCAGGTCATGATCCCAGGGTCCTGGGATTGAGCCCCGCATTGGGCTCCCTGCTCAGCTGGGGGCCTGCTTCTCCCCCTGCTCATATTCTCTCTCTATCTCTGTGTCTCAAATGAATAAATAAAAAAATTTTTTAAAAAAGAATATATATTTTGTCAGTATGGTAGGAGTAATTAGCAAATGAAGAGTGACAGTTATTACAGAATTTTGGAGATTAATAGATTGTTAATGCTGGCCAAGTTAATTAGAAGAGAAATTGAGCCTGAGGACTAATTTAAGAGGGAGTACATAACCACACATGTACACACGTGTGCACATACACAATAGCTCTAACTTTTATTCTATGCATAAGAATTGAAGTGTCATTTGCTGCCAATTAAGTTATGGTTCTATGTGTTCAGAGGCCCTACCCTCAAGGTCCCCATGGCCTGGGGTGATGAGACGCATCGACAAAACTTCAGGTCAATGACAAGATGCTAAGCCTGTCAGCATAATGCTTTGGGAGCACAAAAAAGGCAGTGATTAATTCTGCTCTGGAAGGAGTGGAGAAGCCAGAGATAGGTGCCTTCCCTGGGCTATTTACTTTAGAGGATCCTGGTCTGGCCCCCATCTCCGTGTTCCCCCAGTTTCCATGCATTCCTTCACCTACTAAATGTAGTCCAGGTAACTGGAACCTTGGAATCTTTTCCTGTGTATCTCCTTCCTGCTCCCAGGGCTTCAACAGGCCTGGTCCCTGGATCTGTTCTCCCAAGGACAGGCCATGCTGACAGTGTGACCCCACAGGCCTGAAGGGTATCCCAGATGAGCTTGCATATGTGGGCTGGGCTATTCACATACATGCATGCGCGACTCCTTGCAGGGCAAAGCCAGGGGCAGAAAGAGAAAAGAGGGGCAAGAAATGGGGTCTAGGGGTCATGTCTCTCTGTTCCCTCTATACAGGCCCAAAATTCCAAATGCAAAGCAGGCCTCCTAGATTGTTATAAAGGTGTATGTGTCAGGCAGAGGCATAGTTGCTGAGCATTTTAGTGTGTGGTGTGGCGACCTTTATTTGTCCTCTAGCTCCTGGCCCTGCATGTGTTAGAGTGGGCTATGGGGAAGGCCTCCCAGCAGTAGAGCCATTTGAGATGGGCTCTGAAAGCATCAGAGTTCTCTCTGTGTTCAAGCCAACTGTGGGTGATTGGTGGCATGTCTCTTGGTCAGAGTTCATGGTGGAAGAGGCAGCAGATATGGCCGTCAGTGAATGCCATGGCATTGGGATTCCAGCCACAGGCCATGAGAAATCTTTGAAGTCTTGACGTGATTATAATGGGGCTTTAGGACAATGACAGCAGAATAGGAGGAAGAGAGACTTGAGGCCAGGAGGCCAGTTGGGAAGCTCTTTCAGAGGTCTGTGCCACGAGGCTTATGGCCTGAATAAAGGCCATGTCGGCTTGCTCTCCGCCAGCCATGGGTGCTGTCTTAGTGGCTACTCTGCTCTCAGTGATGACACGGCTTCCTCTGAGAGATGAAGCAGCTCCCAATGAAGCAACATGAAAGAGAGCAGCCTAAGGAAATGTCCTGTGTTTAGAAAATAAAATTCCTTCTTATCCACGAATAATTTATCTAAAGTGCAAAGCACCACTTGCCTTTCATGTGTGTGATAAACTTCAAGAAATATCTATCCTTTCTATCACCAGCATAATAAGCTTTGGGCTATCAGGAAATTGCAAAATAATCAACTTTTGTTTAATTGGGAAAATTACTTTGTTTATACTATTCAAGGCTTCTCTTTGCTTCTATGGATTCAACTCTGCCTAAGCATATATATTTGCCTTGCGCCAGCTAGCTTGCTTGCTTGCTTGCTTGTTTTTTTTCTTTTGTCTTTTCCTTTATGGGACATGGATACAATATTCTTTTGCATGGCTTGGGATGTATGGCTGGAGTTTAAATAAAATTGGCATGACTGGAAGCACATGTCATAGAGACCTTCATGTTCCAGGAATAGGACATGAAGAGTAAGGACTAGGAAATGGAATTTTATAGAATGGGGCAGGAAATGTGTAAGCATTTTCCATTCCTAAAAGACTCAGGTTAGGTACGTTGCCCTGACCCAGAGCAGCTGGCTGACACTTCTGCTTTATGTGCCAGGGATCTCTTGTGGTTTCTCCTGAAGGACATGCAACCACTCCCAAATGCACAGGAAGCATTTATGGAACTGTTCATTCATATGTGCCATATATCGGAAACTAGCCATGGCCCTTCCTTCACAAGTACTGGATATGAATATCAAGTTTAAATTTATATGTAGGATAATTTTAGTCATCTCAAAATGTCTTTTTTATGTCCCTATTAATTATCTTGTATATGACATGTGACAATATGTACGTTTAAACATTATGTACAACTATTCAACACTATGGGGAGGAGTGTAGAGGTTATTCAAATGCTACCCTGTAAAATCATCTAGACTTGTCTTCCTTTGATTTGTTCCTCAAATATTTATTGACTCATCTTCTGGCCAGGCTCTGTGCTAGGCTTTGGGTATACAATGGAGTACAAATTAGAATTGAGTCTTGACCTTGTAGAGTTTTTAATCCAGCCTGCAAAACAGACATCTAGACCAGCAATATGAAGAAAGCATGAGAAGGGTTTGCTGGGAGACATTTAGGGTATGATAGGGGCCTCAGCCAGGACATTGGACTGAGTGGGGAGAGAAGGGAGTAGAGGAAGGTTTTTAAAGGAAACAGCAGCTAATCTGAGGCCTCAAGAATGAGGAGTGTCCAGCAAAATAGGGGCAGTAAGAATTGTAGGCAGAGTGGATCACATGAGTAAGATACTAGATGCAAGAGAAAACTTAGCAGGTCCACAATTTTTTTTTTTTTAAATCAACAAGGTTGAATATGATATGTGATAGAATCTGGATGGGGAGGGTAGGATAAGTAAGATAAGTCTAGAAAGTTGGATAGGAGTCCATTCAGAAAAGGTATGTTAAACCTCTATCTGGAGAGCAATGGCAAATTAGTGAAGTATGTTAAGCAGAGGAAGGGTCACCATCGTGGCTACAAAGCAGAAAAGGAATTGAATGGACGAGATTGAAGGCAGAGAGAATAATTAGAAAGCTGTTGGCATAATGCAAGTTTGGGATGATGGGATCAGTGGTCTCAGCTTAGGTGTGCCTGCTGAGAGAGTACTTCCCTGACCCCAGCCTAAACTAGGGCCCCAGGACAGTCTCTCACAGTACCTTGTATTTCCCCGGTATGGCATTTATTAGAATTTATGATTATACATTTCCTTTGTAATTATTTGTTTTACCAAATGTCTCCTTTACTAGACAGTGAAGTATTCCACAAAGGCAGGAACCTGTCAGATTTATTAGCAGCTGTAACATTGGCACCAGAACACTCCCTTGCAAATAGGGAGGACTCGATAAATATTTGTGAATGAATGAGTTCTCAAAAAAATGAATGAAAATGAAGGGAAGTGGAGAGATCTGTGGGATACTTGAGAAGTGGAATCAATAAAACTTGGTGGTTGCTTGGATGAGGCTGCTGAAAAGGGAGAGACAGCAGTCAAGAGTGACTCCCAGATTTCTGGCTTGAGTAGCCAGGCAGATAATGGTGCCATTTATGGAGAAAAGGGATACTTAAGGCTAGAAAGGGAAGTGGGAGAAGTAGGTTTTTGGCAGGGGGTGGATTATAAATTTAGCAGGTTGAGCTGAGTATCAGATTCTCTTTTAATACTGGAAGCTACATTTCAGGTCAACCTTACCAAAAAAAGTAACAAACCAAAAGAGCAAACCAACATCAAAAAAGAAATCAGCAGAGTAGAACTATGGATGGGCAAATTGTTTTTACTTTATTGTTCAGTTTTCCATGGGTCATCCTTTCTAATTATTTTATTTTAGCAGACAAAACAATTCATTAACTTGTCAGTGTGCAACGTGTCTATGTATTAATATTAACAGTGACTTTATTCTACAAAAGGTCACATTTTCTCTAATATGAATTATTGTATCTTTGTATTCACAAAAGCATTCCAAGTCAAGAAAGCAACATTAGGGTATCAGGAATATGGTAGAAATTATTTTACATTGGTAATCTTTTTTATCTTAGTACATTTTTGTGATCAAAATGGAAAATTGAAGAAAATGTAAAAGCTCTTTCTTGCTTTCTTATTTTTATTATTAAATATTTCCAAGGCATACTTCTGCAACTTGAAGGCTTTCATTAAAGTCATCAAGGATCTTTGACATACTTATATCATATTGCCCTTTAGATTACAGCTCTCATGGTGGGTTAGAGGAAATGTAATATTCCTGGTGAGGACATAACACATCAAAACTTGATTTATGATTAGCAGTATCTAAAAATTTTTGTAAACTTTACTCTTCAATAGCAGAGCACAGATGAAAAGAAACTGAATCCTCTGAAACTTTATTATAAATTTTAAATTCCAGACTTGGGGGATATGCTTGAGTTCCAGCAAGGGCAATAATCTCAGAATGTGTTGACTTTAGATTTCATGCAAAAAATATTAGATTGATTCTGATTTAATTAATTTTCCTCCTTGTTTCTCTTTCTTCTCTTTTCTTTTTGTAGGTGGCTCAGAAGTGTATTCCTTTCCTAATCGGGCATTTGAAAGACTCAACCCATAATGATGTCATCCTAAACATCCTCACAGAGATAGCAGGCTATGAACCTGTGGCTTTGAACAGTTTTCTTCCAATGCTGAAAGAGATTGGTGAGAGATTCCCCTACCTCATCGGACAAATGGCAAGAATCTATGGAGCTGTGGGGCATGTGGATGAAGTAAGTTTGGCTTTTTTCTCTCCATTTCCCTAAATTCCTTTGGTGCTTCATCCATTGGGGCTCTCTGACCTCCAAATATGTCCTGGAACTTCTGAGAGTTCCCATTTTCTCTTTTAAAAACTTTTGCATGGACAGTGGCCTTTGGATCAAGGGCACATTATAGCAGGGCTAGGTGGAAGGTTCAGGAAGTAAGGATCTCATTGCTGGCCAAGTGTCACCTGAGGAAGGGGAAGGATTAAAATGGAGGGAGCACTATGACAGTTTCAAGACCACTTTGTAATAACAATAACCAATAAAAGCGTTGTCTTTCATTTCTGGTTGCAGTTTTGCTTAAGGAAACCATCAGGAAGCATAGGGTTAGGTCTTAGACATACCTATTAATAAGATCATAGCTATCCTGTCAATAAATACCTGGATTCAGTATCGTTTGAGCCCTCTGGATGATGTTACTTGGAAGAGTGAAATAAATGTTCATGCATGCTTAAAAGGTGTAGCCTAAATATTTGCATAATAGAATCTTTTGGCAGGAACAGCAGAATGCCATCAGTTTGTGGGGATTAGGCAACCAAGAAACCATTTCCAGAAATTCGGGTTCTAAAGGGTATGCATGCGTGCATGTGTCTGATGATTTTACATTGGGATTTAGGATTTTTATCTTTTCAAAATAAAAGCAAATATATAATTGATAAAAGGAAGCTTTTACTTTCACCCACTTACGTATAATGCAGTTTCCTATAAGATAAATATAAAATTGTACAACTCTTAAAAGGGAGTTCACAGTTCATCAAGTTCAACCCCTTGATTCTAAAAACTAGAAAAGTTGAGTGGCTTACCCAGACTGAGACTGGGTTAGTTGGTGACCCAGCTGGAGTTAGGTCTTTGCTATCCTTGGCCCTCTTCAAATTTGTCTTAGAATGGATCTTTGGTTCTGTTTTATTTTATTTCTGCTGAGATTTGCCAATGGCCTGGTGACTGGGAGGCTTCCTTCTGGTGGAAGGTGTTTCTCTAGCTTCCCAGAAGAAGGTGGGAGACCAGAGCTGCCAAGCAGCCTGTAACTGTCAACATGAGGGGGGGATCTTGTAAAAGGATTACTTTGGTGTGGACATGCTGCTTAATATAATCCCATTCTATCCACTGCTATTGAGAATGTCTCACACCGGCCACGATCTGCCTTCTGGCAACACTTTGCCATGCCTGTCACCTTTACTGCCAGGAGAACCTGCTGGTGTGCCCAAGTGCTTTTAGAACAACTTCATCTGACAGCTGTTTGACTGAATCTGCTGACCTTGCATTTTGTAGGTACCAAAAATTCAACCTCTGATGTGTGAGGCCCTGGAATCTTGAAAAAGTGAACTCTTCCTGCACGTTAATAATAGTTCTTTTAATCCCAAATACACTTATGATTCATTAATGTGTTATAATGCACACTGGAAGTGAATAAACTTCCCACAGAAAATGTAATCTGTTAAAAAAAAAACAAACCATCAAAACACCGACCACATACAATTATATCATTGAAGTTTACCTGAACTAAGGCTAACCTGATAGAGAGTGGACTGTTAGGGTGACATTTGCATGGCTCTGGTTGGGTGCAGGGAGAAGGAGAGGGGATCCAAAGAGCCTAAGGAATCACTTATTTCAGAATTCAGAGTATCAAAATATTTGCACCTCACTCTCCCCCCAGTCTCTCATTTTCATGTGTCCATGAAGGCATCTGTGTTTGAGGGAGAAAAATTTT
Source organism: Leptonychotes weddellii (assembly GCF_054177405.1). NCBI lineage: Eukaryota > Metazoa > Chordata > Mammalia > Carnivora > Phocidae > Leptonychotes > Leptonychotes weddellii. The sequence goes on along the minus strand of NC_138369.1, from coordinate 96,933,761 downwards.
TTCTGGTGGTTCTGACTCACCTCCCCAGCAAAGAACAATTCTAGATCAAATGCCTTCCAAATGTACCTAGATGTCAGGATTACATGGGGAGATTTTTAAATAATATAAGTTCATGAGACTCATAGAAAATCTATTAAATCAGAATCTCCAGGAAAGGGACCCAGGAATCTGGATTTGTAGGACCCTGTGCCAGGTAATTCTTTTTTTTTAGATTTTTAGATTTTTATTTATTTATTTATTTATTTATTTATTTATTTATTTATTTATTTATTTATTTGACAGAGAGAGAGAGACACAGCAAGAGAGGGAACACAAGCAGGGGGAGTGGGGGAGGGAGCCCGATGTGGGGCTCGATCCTAGGACCTTGGGATCATGACCTGAGCCTAAGGCAGATGCTTAACCAACTGAGCCACCCAGGCGCCCTGCTGTGCCAGGTAATTCTGATGCAGCTGTTGGTGGATCAGTATGTGAGATCCCTTGATGTAAAGTATTTAAAGCATTTTCTATCTTAGACTTAGAATCAGGTCTTGTCCATCACTCTTGCTGCCTTCCTCCATCAAGCCATGTGAATCAATTAAAACTTTTCCAGACTACTGATCTAGCAGTTTAGATTAGGTATGGTTGAGAGTAACACAAAAATTCAATGCAATAGTGGCTTAAACAAAGACTGTCATTTATTTCTCTCACACTTAAAGAAGTCTAAGAAGCAGTCAATCTAGAAATCTATGTTTCAAAGACCCATCCTTGAGCACACCAGAGAACACATAACTTCTGTGTCGTGGTCCAAGGTGGCTACTTATCTCTACCCATCAAGTCAGTGTTTCAACCAGCAGGAAGGTGAAAGGAAAGAAGAACTCTTCCAGATAGTCAAACACAACCTACTATTCATATCCCCTTGGCTACATAGAACCAAGCTGCATATGACCATATCTAGCTGCAAGGGAGGCTGGAGCATGTAGTCTGGATTCAGCTGGTTACATAGCAAGAGAAAAGGGCAGAAATAATGTTGGAGGGCAAATAATGCCTCTGTTGAAGCTTGGCAAGTCATTTCATTTCTCTCAGTCTCTTTTCTCTCTCAACAAGAACATCTTTGCACAGGTTTACCTCCCTTCTGCTCTGATATTCTTGATTTCATTATTCTATTTCATTTAAGACCAGCCTGACCATATCACCTATAAATGTCAGTCAGCCTCCTTTACTGAGAAATAATGATCCTCTTATTTGTTTCTAACACCTAAAATACCACCATTAGAAAATCTTTCTTTTAGCTTTGAAGAACAATAAAGTTCAGATGTCCCAAGAATAAGTGTAGTCATCTAAGCAGCTCTTAACGGATTCATTTGAGTGAGCCTGTTCAACTCCCTAAAAATCTTATGGAATCATATTCCCAAAGACCAAAACCAGCAGGGAAGATATATATGTATGTGTATTTCTACCCAGCCTCGTTCTAAAAGGAAACATGAAGTTATTGAAGTACATTGCCAGGTGGGTCTGAGGGCAGAAGTTAGGGTCCTGGACACTTATGGAGGAGGGAATTGCAGTAAAGAGGGAGCAACAGGAACTTTGTCCCAAAAAAAACCCACCATTTTCTGTGTGGAGAACTTGGTCTATGGAGATAAAGAGACATGGTAATATACGACATGGAAATATTTCGGGTATTAATGATAAGACAGCCATGGTACCTTTTGACCTCAGGCCCTAGGATTCTCTCTCACCCTGTCCTGTCTAAAAATTGACTTCATTTAGAAATTTTTCTCTTTGCACCAAAGTAGGATTTTCAGATGTATTTAGGGTTTTCAAGTATCAGATGATGACATTGCTAGGATTTAAATGATTTTAGAAATGCAGAAAAGCCAATCCAACTTTGAGAATCTTGCTCCAACTTTTGAAATGCACAATCTGTAACTGGTTGGAGCCTACTGTTCCATCCCTCCCTTGTTGCCTGGCCTCCAGAAAACTGAATTGTTAGATCCTTAAGAGGAAAAGGTGAGTCTCCTGGGAGTATGCAGTCATCAGGCCAGGGAAAACATTGGAGTAAAGCTAGCCTGGAATCAATTGCATGAATTATTAATCACCTTATGCCTCAGCTTCTGTGCTTGCATGAGGCCAGGTGTGATAACTTCAAGGCCTGGCTACAGGGAACCAGACCAGATGTGCCTGTCTTTCATATCAGGGCCCATGTGGGTGGGCACACTGATTTCAGCAGCTTGAGATCAGTATCACGGTGTTTCCATCTACTTTGCACATAGCAGAGGAGAGTGGTGTATATAAACCAAAAACTAAAACCCTATAGATCCTTATTTTCTCTGTCTCACAAATTACCTCAGGGATCTCTTTTTCTTTTTCACCCAAATTTAAACGAAGCCGTACTTAGTAGCTGTATGGTGCTGTGTCACTATAGGAGGGAATAGAGTGCCTCACGAGCCATTTTCAGGTTTGTGCTGACACCCAAAGCACATCTACTGGATGGAGAATAAAAAGAAAGGACCGTAGGCCAGAGAAACATGCTTCTGGGGCAACTGATGCATTGTTGTCCTTGAGGTGCACCCTCCTTGGCACTATCAAGTAAGGGACACAGATGGTTTCCATCATGCCAGGATTCACCCCACTTATGTGGGACGCTCAGTTGAAGCAGTTGCACAAATAGGAAATATTACTATATTAGATGTGCCCTCACACTGGCAAAAACGCACAGGTCCTTTTGTCTTTCTCCATTGAGAAGACTGCAATGGAGACCTTAGGAGACAATAGCAGCTCCTAAGAATCCATCCCCAAAGTGCCTAGCAGTTTGGTGCCACCACATCTCTGGCAAACCCAACTCAAGCCCAAGGCAGCCCCAGCCTCACCCAGTCACCACACAGGGACCAAACCCTGCCCATAACAGGGAAAGACAGCCATTGCAGATCACTGGACTGAAGGCAAAAGTGGCGCAGGCACAACAGTAGGGCACACAAAGCACACACAGGAGACACTCCTGAAGCACCAGGTTCTGGTGAACAGGGGACAGTGCACTGCATCACACTATAGAAGCCCTTCTTCATAAGGCCACTACTTCCAAGAACAGATGTCAGTGACTTTCCTAACACATAGAAACAGACACAGAGAGTTAGAAAAAATGAGGAGACAGAGGAATATGTCCCAAATGAAAGAACTGGACAAAATCACAGCAAGAGAGCAAACGGAACAGAGATAAGCAATATGCCTGAGAAAGAATTTAAAGTAATGGTCATAAAGCTACTCACTGGACTTAAGAAAAGAGTGGAGGACCTCACTGAGATGCTTAACAGAGAGATGGAATGCATAAAAAAGAACCAATCACAGATGAAGAACTCAATAACTGAAATTTTTAAAAATACAAGAGGAAATAAATAGTAGACTAGAGGAAGCAGAAGAACAGATCAGCGACCTGGAGGACAGAGTAATGGAAAGCCATCAGGCTGAATAGGAGAGAGGAAAAAAATAATACAGGATGAAAATAGACTTAGGGAACTCAGTGTCAGCATCAGGCATAATAACAGTCACATTATAAAGATCCCAGAAGGAGAAGAGAGGGAAAAGGGGGCAGAATATTTGTTTAAAAAAATAATAGCTGACAACTTCCTGAATCTAGGGAAAAGAATCCAGATCCAAGAGGCACAGAGAGCCCCTGACAAAATCAATACAAGGAGGCCCAGACCAAGACACATAGTAAGTAATTAAAATGGTAAAAAGTGGTGATAAAGAGAGAATCTTAAAAGTAACAAGAGAAAATAAAACAGTTACATACAAGGGAAACCCCATAAGGCTATCAGTGGATATTTCAGCAGAAACCCTGCAGGCCAGAAGAGAGTGGCATGATATATTCAAAGTGCTGAATGGGAAAAATCTGCAGCCAAGAATACTTTATTCAGCAAGGCTATCATTCAAGAAGAGATAAAGAGTTTCCCAGACAAGCAAGGTTAAAGGAGTTCATGACCACTAAACCAGCCCTACAGGGAATGTTAAAAGGCACTCTTTGAGTGGAATGGAAAGACCATAAGCAGGAGAAAGAAAAGTAGGAAACACAAAAGCAGTAAAATTAAGTATATCTATAAAAATCAGTCAAGGGATTCATAAAATAAAAGGATGTGCAGTATGATAGCAGATACCTAAAACATTGGAGAGGAGGAGAGGAGTAAAGAATGAGTTCAAACTTAAGCAACCATCAAGTTAATATACACTGCTATATGCAGAAGATGTTATATACAAACCTAATGGTAACCACAAATCAAAAACCAGTAATAGATGTGCAAAAAATAAAGGTCAAGGAACCCAAATATATCACTAAAGAAAACCAGCAAACCATGAGAGAAGAGAGCAAGAGGAGAAAGGAACAGAGAAGAACTACAAAAACAACCATAAAGCAAGTAACAAAATGGCAGTAAATACATACTTATCAATAATTACTTTGAGTGTAAATGGACTAAATGCTCCAATCAAAAGACATGGGTGGCTCAGTCAGTTAAACGGCTGCCTTCGGCTCGGGTCATGATCCCAGGGTCCTGGGATCGAGCCCCACGTCAGGCTCCTTGCTCAGTGGGAAGCCTGCTGCTCCCTCTCCCTCTGCCTGCCTCTCTGCCTACTTGTGTTCTCTATCTCTCTGTCAAATAAATAAATAATCTTTAAAAAAAAAAAAGACATGGGGTGATGGGATGTATTAAAAAAGCAAGACTCATCTAAATGCTGCCTACAAGAGACTCATTTCAGAACTAGAGACACAAGCAGATTGAAAGTGAAGGGATGGAAAAGCATTTATCATGCAAAAGGAGGTTTGAAAAAAGCCAGGGTAGCAATACTTATATCAGAAAAAATAGACCTTAAGACAAAGATTATAACAAAAGATGAAGAAAGACACTGTAAAATCATAAAGGGACATTCCAACAAGAAGATATAACAATTATAAATATTTATTCACTTGTGAGGACCCAAATACCTAAAGCGGCTATTAACAAACATGAAGGAAATAATAGATAATAACACAATAATAGTAGGGGACTTTAACACCCCACTTACATCAATGAACAGATCATCCAAACAGAAAATCAACAAGGTAACAGTGGCTTTCAATGAAAAGCTTCCAAATTCATTTTATGAGGCCTGCATTACCCTAGTACCAAACCCAGAGAAAGACACTACATAAAAAAGAGAACAACAGGCCAATATCTCTGATGAATATAGGTAAAATCCTCAAGAAAATACTAGCAAACTGAATCCAACAGTACATTAAAAAAATAATGCACCACCATCCAGTGGGATTTATTCCTGGGATGCAAGGGTGGTTCAGTATTCATAAATCAATCGAAGAGGTACATCAGATCATCAAGACAAAGAATAAAAACTATATGATCATTTCAACAGATGCAGAAAAAACATTTGACAAAGTACCACATCCATTCATGTTAAAAACTTTCAGTCAAGTAGGTTTAGAGGGAACATACCTCAACATAATAAAATCCATGTATGAAAAATCCACAGCAAACATCATACTCAATGGTGAAACACTGAAAGCTTTTCCCCTAAGGTCAGGAACAAGACAAGAATTTCCACTCCCACCACTTTATTCAACATGGTACTGGACATCATAGCTACAGCAATCAGACAAAGAAAAGAAATAAAATGGGGCACCTGGGTGGCTCAGTTGGTTGAGCATTTGACTTTTAGTTTCAGCTCAGGTCATGTTCTCGGGGTTGTGAGATCAAGCCCTGCATCAGGCTCCATGCTCAGTGGGGAGTCTGCTTGAGATTCTCTCTCTCCCTCTCCTTATGCCCCTCCCCCCCAAAATAAATAAATAAATCTTTTTAAAAAAGGAAAAGAAAAGACATCCAGTTTGGTAAAAAAGAAATAAAACTTTCACTATTGCAGTTAACATGATACTATATATAAAAAACCATAAAGACTCCAGCAAAAAAATACTAGAACTGATAAATGAATTCAATAAATGTTGTAAGATACAAAATCAATGTGCAGAAATCTGTTGCATTTCTGTACACTAATAACGAAGTTGTAGAAAGAGAAATTGCAAAAACAATCCCATATACAGTTGCTTGAAAAATAATAAAATACCTGGGAATAAACTTAAACAAAGAGGTAAAAGACCTATAGTCTGAAAACTATGAAACACTGATGAAAGAAATTGAAGATGACACAAAGACATGGAAAGATATTTCCTACTCATGGATTAGAAAAACAAATATTGTTAAAAAGACCATACTACCCAAAGCAATCTACAGATTTAATGCCATCCCTATCAAAATATCAATAGCATTTTTCACAGAACTAGGACAAATAATCCTAAAATTGGTATGGAACCACAAAAGACCCTGAATAGACAAAGCAATCTTCAAAAAGAAGAACAAAACTGGAGGTATCCCAATCCCAGGCTTCAAGATACACTACAAAGCTATAGTAATCAAAACAGTATGGTACTGGCACAAAAAATCATAGATTTTTTTTTTTTTTAAAGATTTTATTTATTTGACAGAGACAGGCACAGCGAGAGAGGGAATACAAGCAGGGGAAGTGGGAGAGGGAGGAGCAGGCTGCCCGCTGAGCGGGGAGCCCGATGCGGGGCTCGATCCCAGGACCCTGGGATCATGACCTGAGCCGAAGGCAGACGCTTAACGACTGAGCCACCCAGGCGCCCCAAAAATCATAGATTTTTTGTAGATCATAGATCAATAGAACAGAATACAGAACCCAGATAGAAACCTACATTTATATGGTCAATTAATCTCTTCTTTTAAAGATTTTATTTATTTATTTGACAGAGAGAGACACAGTGAGAGAGGGAACACAAGCAGGAGGAGTGGGAGAGGTAGAAGCAGGCTTTCCGCTGAACAGGGAGCCCGTTGTGGGGCTCAATCCCAGGACCCTGGGATCATGACCTGAGCCGAAGGCAGATGCTTAATGACTGAGCCACCCAGGTGCTCCTATATGGTCAATTAATCTTTGACAAAGGAAGCAAGAAGATGCCATGGGAAAAAGACAGTCTCATCAATAAATGGTGTTGGGAAAACTGGACATCTACATGGAAAAGAATGAAACTGGACCACTTTCTTACACTATACACAAAAATAAATTCAAAATGTATTAAGGACCTAAACATGAGACCTGAAATCATAAAAATCCTAGAAGAGAGCACAGGCAGTAATTTCTCTGAAATTGGCTGTAGCAACAGTTTCCTGGGTATGTTTCCTGAGGCAAGGGAAATAAAAGCAAAAATAAACTATTGGGACTACATCAAAATAAAAAGCTTCTGCATGGCCAAGGAAACCATGAACGAAACTAAAAGGCAACCTACTGAATGGGAGAAGATATTTGCAAATGATGTATTTGATAAGAAGTTAGTATCCAAAATATATAAAGAACTGGTACAACTCAACACCCCAAAACCAAATAGTCCAATAAAAAATGGGCAGAAGACATGAGCAGACATTTCTCCAAAGAAGACATCCAGATGGCCAACAGACACAAGAAAAGATGCTCAACTTCACTCATTATCAGGGAAATGCAAATCAAAACCACAATGAGATATCACCTCACACCTGTCAGTGTATGGCTAAAATCAATAACCCAAAAACACCCAGGTGTTGGCAAAGATGTGGAGGAAAAGGAACCCTTGTGTGCTGTTGCAGGAATGCAAACTGGCACAGCCACTGTGGACAACAGTTTGGAGGTTTCTCAAAAAATTAAAAACAGAACCTGTGATCCAGTAATTCTACTACTGGGTATTTACCCAAGGAATAAGAAAATATAGATTCAAAGATATGTGCACCCCTATGTTTATTGCAGCATTATTTATAATAACCATATTATAGAAGCAGTCCAAGTACCCATTCATAGATGAGTAGATAGAGAAGAAATAGGATATAAAAATATAATAGAATATTACTCCACCATAAAAAAGAATGAAAACTTGTGATTTGCAGCAACACGGATGGATCTAAAAAGTATAATGCTAAGTGAAATAAGTCAGTCAGAGAAAGACAAATACTATATGATTTCACTTATATCATGAATTTAAGAAACAAAACCAATGAAGAAAGGAAGAAGGAGACAAACCATGAAACAGACTCTTAACTATAGAGAAGAAACTGATGGTTACCAGAGGGGAGGTGGGTGGGGGGATGGGTGAGATAGGTGATGGGGATTAAGAGTACATTATCTTGATGAGCACCCAGTAATATATGGAATTGTTGAATCACTATATTGTACACTTGAAACTAATATAACACTGTATGTTAACTACACTGGAATTAAAATTTAAGAATAAAATTAAAAAATATAATTTTTTTCTGTGTAAAAATAAATAAAAGGTCCAGTGAACCCTCTCAAGATGAGAAATCTTGCGGGTGGGTGTTTAGTTTCTATCCATGTTAGTCCATGTATAGTCACCAAACAAGTATTTCTCTGATTCCCTGGAACCTAATCACATTTCAAAAATGAAAGATACCTTTACTTTTGAACTTTATTTCAGAAATTTCTATAGCTGGGATTATTGAAACTTAAAAACATGTAAGGCACAGAGTATATCCCAATATGCATTTATCAGGCATGGAGCACTACACAGATTTTTAAATCTCAAAACATATGACTATTAGGTGAATAATTTCTCACAATTTCACTAATTTTTTTTCTGTGTACATAAAGTTCTGCATTATAACAATAGTTAAAGTAAAGCATTTTTTAAAAGATTTTTTATTTATTTGAGAGAGAGAGCATGAGCAGAAGGGAGCTGCAGGCAGAGGGAGAGGGAGAAGCAGACTCCCCACTGAGCAAGGAGCCTGATGCGGGACTTGATCCCAGGACCCCGAGATCATGACCTGAGCTGAAGGCAGACACTTAACTGACTGAACCACCCAGGCAACCCAAAGTAATAGCTTGTTTTCCAAAAACTTCAAATTTCATGTGATTACAGTATATCTATCTCCCTAGATAGTTTCATTGGATCAGTTTCTGACTCTTTAAATAATTTTTTTGACTTACAGATACCTTTACTTTTTGTACTCTTTATATCGATTTCCCTATCTATAAAATGGGAGAAGTAACTGTACTTAACTCATAGTGTTGCTGTAAAGATGAAATGACAGAAGCAGTGTGAAGCACTGCCCCTAGCACATAACTATGCTTGGGGATTAAAGAGGACACTTATCATGATGAGCACTGAGTAGTGTATGGAATTATTGAATCACTATATTATACACCTGAAGCTAATATAGCACTGTATGTTAACTATGCTGGAATTAAACTTAAAAAGAGTCTATCTACAAACATACACCCAGATAATTCATATAAAGCCTTTAGCACAGTGCCTGGCATATAGTAAGTTCTTGATGATACATTTCAACGAATAATATTAACAGCAGCAAATTATATCACCTCTCTTGGCTCAGTTTCCTCGTCTGTAAAATGGGAATAGCAATATTATTCACCTCATAGGTTTTTGTGTGGATTTAATGAATTATACTGTATGGAACAGTGTCTGGCAAATGGTGAACAGTCAATAAATACAAGCAATCTAATTAACTTATTATTTCCTCAGTGTTGCTCAAGTCTTTCTCACTGCATCTTTTTGGAGATAGACTGAAGCTTAAGCCTAACAGACTGAAATTAGGGAAGACAGCAACCAGGGAAATGGTTTGCCTCTTCCCTGCTTCTCCAATGAAAGAAGCTGAATGGATGTGTATCCATGGGACAAGTCCAAAGAAGGACAGATAGGAAAGGAATGAGTTACCAAAGGTAACTGCATGTATCTGAAAGGTGCAAAGCAGAATTGACTGTATCTTTTTTCTTTTTTAGAGAATGACTGGTCTATGTAGATATTTTTTTCTGAGCGGAATGTATATCTGCTTTATATTTTGCAGACAGTTATTCCTGAGGGGAATAAGAGTAGCAAAAACAATAATAAAACCACATTTTGTAAAAATTTTATAATTTAAGATAGGCCGTGTATTCTTGGGGGCACTGGAAGTACACTGCTTTTCATAAAGAGCATGTCGTCCCCAGCTCCTCACCTATAAAAACAGCGAAAATAGTTCTGCAGCATTTTTTTTTTTAAAAAGCTCTTATTAACTAAATATGAAGTGGTTTAAATTAAACCCAGGCCAGATTGACTTTTTTTTTTTTTTTTTTTTTGGTCCATGGAGAACTGAAATAGAATGTTTCAATTCTAGAGGCTTTTATTTTTTCCATCATTTTCTTGACTCATTGGACTGTGTCAGCCATGCAAGTGGCCTCAACCCCCTAGGTTGGGTACAGCAGTTATTATAGACCTCTTTCCTAACGTGGGTCAACATGGAAAAGAGACTCCATCAGGAATGGCTTTGATTTCTTTTGAGAAGCTGGATTGAATTTATGTGTTCTGCCTATTTACTTAAGGCTCAAGTAAACAAACTGGAAACAATTTTAGTTTACTCGTCAAATCCTAATGGGGAACCCAGCCTCATTGGAAGGTACACACTGGTATATAGCACACACTCCATAGCCATGTTTTTTTCCCCCGTGCCAGAGGCACAAGGCAGCAGACCGATGTGGTGGAAACAGAGACGGGATGCTTTCAAGTGCTCTTTAAAATGATCGAGCACTTGGAAGGATGCTATGGCCAGTTGTTTTCCTTAGCTCGAGACCAACAGTCCGCACCTGTGAAGAATCAAATGGCATGCCCTGCCAGGGCAGCCGCTGCCATGTGGGTGTTAAATCCTGTGTCTTCTGCCTTGTTTTTCTAACTGGCTGGAATATGCTGGCCAAGCACCACGGTGTGTTTATTACATCCTCTCTGGGCTCAGAGTCCTGGACCCTTTTCAAGTAAAGAAGAGACACACATCTTGCCCAGGTCGCATTTCTGTGACATCCGGCAGGGTTTCCACAAAAACACTTTCAGGAGGAAAAGGGAAAGAATGACAAAGTCAACTGACAACCCCATTACTGTCCTCATCCTGACTGTGGAAAAACATCCTGGGAAATAGGAGCTGGATGGATGATTTGCTCCTTTAGCTTGCAAATCAAGACTAAAGGATCTGGGGGCCACTCTACAAGAGGAAGAACCTGTGACTTAAAACGACACTTTCCCCAAAGATGGAGAATTTAGTTAAAACTTTGGAAGACTCAGTAACGTTGGAGATTCATTTTCTTAAGCCTTGATTGGTGCCAGCGAGCTGCTGCTGAACACTACAGAGTTGTCATCAGTTGGGGAAGACATTTCCCCCCAAAATGCTTTATTGTTTTTTATATTGTGAAAAGATGACATGCTGATTGTAAATAGTATCAATAAAAAACCTCTTCCAAGTGTAAGGAAAACAAAACCAAAAAAACCTTTGAGTATATACAAAATATGCTTTCAAATAATGGTGCTGATATTCCACATCCTCCCTCCCTCCGTGGTACAGGTTTGAGTTGCTGATTCCTTCTCAGTACAAGTCCCAGTGCCGATGATGGGGACACAGAGAAGAGAAAAATGTGGTCCTTGCCCTAGAGGGGCTCTCAGCGAATGTGGGCCAAGGGAGATGTACAAACAGATGATTTGAATTTAATTTGGTGTGTGTTACTACTTCATTCTGAACTGGATCAAGAAGGAAGCAAGTAACTGCATGGGGGAACCTAGGAGAGTGTTACATAATCTTGGTTTGCCAGATGATAGCAAGCAGCTGGGGAAAGACCTTGAGTCTCTTGGAAACCATGAAGAATTTCGAGTGCCTGGAGCACTGAATGAATTATGGAGGAGAAGATGAGGCTGGTCGGTAGACTGGGGCTAGATTATGAAAATTCCTCATTGATTAACAGATAGTTCCCGTCTTCTACCTTGTCTCTCCAAAGTTATTCATCACCGGTGCTCAGATGACCTTGGAACCGTATTTTGTTTCCCTTCATATTGCCGACAAGTAAATGAATACTGTGTACCTCAGAGTTCCCAAGAAACTAAAGAGCCTGGTAAAAGGACAAACAGTCCCCACAAATAGTTGCAAACGCAGAGTAGTAAATAATGGTTACAAAAGTTACATGTTGCAACAATTTTCAACAATGTCTTGTAATTATCAACTGTAATTTAGGCCAACTGACCAAATCCACAAAGGGCTCTCAGTTCCTCTGTGAGCTGGGCAACTTGACAAACCTAATGATACAGCAGCAATACCTAGAAGTTACCTCTGCCTAACCAGTCTCCCCTTAGGATTGAACCCCAAGAATGGCAGCCCGGTCCCCACAGATCTGATCTCCTTTCTTCCAAGGGGGCATTTGACTTTCTTGCAGAGATATCTGTGAGGAAGTAGGTGAGTGTATTTGCCCGAGGAAAGTAGAAAACTCCCACTCAGTGACTTTCCCTTTAGCTTTGAACTCAAGAAGTGATGGAATCCTGGGTTCACCCGAAGGACAACTGAGCCTTGGCAGCAGGAGGGTTGAGAGGATGAAGTAGTTGTTAATTCCAGCTCAAATCCTCCTGCTTTTTTAAGAAGGCAGCAGCAGTCCTGACCCCATCCATTTCCTCTCAGACTTTAATCACTTCAGCTTAAGCTGGCTACTTCACCTGCCCACATCTGCATTTCTTTGCCTATGGCTTTCCTCACCTTCACAAGCCACTGTGCTAACATGCGTGACAGGATGGAGATGTGAGGAGTCAACACTCCCCCAGCAGTGCTCAACCAGTGGTTGAGGTATATGCCTCAAATGAGATCTCCTTTCCCCAGAATTCCCAGGTACCCTTTGTGAGCTACTTTCCTTCTGTACTTCTCTTCTACTCCCGTGCTGATCTCCTGCAGTTTCCAAGTAGTTGATTGGCACTTCAATCATCTCAGGGATCCTGGTCCAAGGAAAAGGCATTTCCATGCCTCCCCAGGCCATTGAGATCTCCTCTGCTCTGAACACATCTGTAACATGGAGCTTAGCATTTGATTTTTTTCTGGTTGCATCTGCTTTTCATTCATTTAGACTGGAACTTGACTTAGCATCAGTATCTTTTACTAGTAAATGGCAGCTGATGACATGGCAGGTTGTGTTTAAGGGGGGCCAGGAGATCTATAGGCATTGAGTTCCAGTCATGGCTGGTGGCTACTAGTTTTCAGAATCTGTCAGTCTGCTTCCTGTGTGGTGGCCAAAGCATGGTCCCCAGACTAGGAGCATTGGCCATCACCTAGAAATCAGAATTCACAGTTTAGATCCCCAGGTAATGTGTACACACGTGAAAGTTTAAGAGGCACTGGTCTCAAGGAGCCAGGTCCTGCAGGATTTATCTGCTGTAAAATCCCTCAGAGATTTATTTATCAAAAAATTTAAGCCTGGATTTATTTTGTAGCGAGTAGGAGCTGGGGCCTTGATATTGGTTCATATGGACTGAGCTAAAGCCCCTGAGAAAAGATACATCTGACAGCTGACTGATCAATGGACTGTCACACTGAAATGTTCATGTTAGAGTTCTTAGCATGAACCAGAATGGTACTTGTTATCTACATGAATACATAAGTACGTGAAGAGAACACCTAAGAAATGACACTGAGAAGGGTGTCTTGACATTGTTTTTTTCTTGTTAAGTAATAAATCTAAAGTAAAGACATAGTTGTTGCAATTTAAGACTAGTTCATTTGAGATGACTGGAAAATAAATGTTCCCAGAACATGAGTAAATGGAAATGATCAACCACCAAGGCTATGTAGATCCTATAGAGGTTCAAATATCTGGCAGTTCACCCAGAAAAGTGGAAGACAAATTGTCCTAACTATCTCATCATTGAAATCTTTATTTACTAAGTATGGTTGATTTTATAAATCCCAGAATTATGCTAAACCCCTACTGCACTCTCCATTCTCTAGGACTATTTCTTGTACTGACTTCTGCTTTGGAGGGCAAACTTCCTTCAGCTGCAGGTAGAATTCTTTGTGATGAGGGTCCCTATCTCATTCAAAAGTCGCTTTCTTCCTTCAAAACCTTCCCAGAGCCCACCTTCTCTATGACAGTTCTACATTCCCGAAGCACTATTTGGTTACAAACCTTCTTTCCTTCGTGTCTCGTAGATACAAATTCAATTGGCAGGGAAGAGGGGTGATGAAAGGAAACAGTAGAAGTTACAAAGATTTTCTGAAGGAAATATTCTACCTTCCCTCACCTTGGAGAGTGAGAATGACCTTGAAAGCAAGATGCATGGATTTTAGTATCCCATTTAGTAGATAAAGTGGACACAGTAGATACAATGAGGTGACTCTTCTGTTCTGCTGTTGAGAAATGGCAAGATTAAACCATGCTATGATCTGAATGTGCAGCCCTCACCCCACCCAATTCATATGTTGAAACCTAACCCCCAAAGTGTTGGTATTAGGAGGTGGAGCCTTGGGGAGGTGATTAGATCATGAGGATGGAGACCTCATGAATGGGATTAGTTCCCCTATAAAAGAGGTCCAAGAGAGCTCTCTTGCCCCCATCCTCCATGGAACCAAGTACGACATCTACCAGCACCATGACCATGGACTTGCTAGCCTGCAGAACTGTGAAAAATAAGTGTTTGTGGCTTCTAAGCCACCTGGTATGTGATGTTTTGTTATAGCAACCTGAACGGAATAAGACAAAAGATGAGTCCATCAAGATCTCAACACAACTCCATCTAAAAATCCTAAAAGGCTGTTGTACTCTTTTGCCACTGTTGCTAGAAGTCAGCTCACAGATAAGTGGAAAACAATTTGGAAAGTAATCCTTTTCTTCAGTCCAGTGATTTTCAAAACTTTTGGGCACACCATGGTCTGACATACCTTCAAAACCCCATCCTATTTGCTGCAATTTGTTTGCATATTTTTATTTACTTGTTTATTTATGCCAGTTAAGTTTAAATAAAGTTAAATAAATTTATTTATGTCAGCAAGAAGTTAAGGCAGTTCACTATGAAAACGTAGTTGCTATGAGACCAAAAATAATTAACCCAAGGCAAAATCCAATAACTGAGAGGTAAGCATTGGGAGGACGGGGAGCAGGGTACCAGAAAAATGATATCAAACTCTCCTAGCCAATCTCAGGCAAGATTCACACTTTTGCAAACTGCATTTTTCCATTTATTCTCTGCCATAAGTAATGAAATAATACTCATATATTTCTGTCTAACCTGTATTTTAGGAGTTAAATCTCAGCTACCATGAATAAAACATCTTGGCTATTTCTTATGAAAATAAGTAGGTGCAAAGAAAGATAGGCATCTAGTGTTTAATTATATAATGAATAAATTATGTAATGTAATGAGTAAATTATGGAAAGTTCAATTGTAGCTGATGTGTAGTTCAACTGAGTTAAATCTTACCATATTGTTCCTTTTCTAATGAACAAAAGCATTTTTTTTTTCCTGGCAAAGGCTCAAACACAATTTCTCTTTTTTTCTTTTCCTTTCCTTCCCTTTTCTCCCTTCCTTCTCCTCTTCTCTTCTTTCCTCTTCTCTTCTCTTCTTTTCTCTTCTCTTTTTCTTTTCTTTTCAGGCCCATAATAAGCATCTTTCTTCAAAATGGTTTCCATGATTGGGCCAGAAGGTCTGTGGTTACTTTTTCTATCATTTTGTGATTACACTACATTTGCTAAACAGATATTGTGTAATTAAAGATGGTCTGCTTCTTGAGTTCTCTAGAAATGTTTCAATGTTAAAGTCCCAAGTGGTCTTTCAAAATGTTTGCTTAATGGAAGTGAAAGAAATAGTGGAAGCATTGTTCAGGGTAATCAGTGAAAGGTCGTTTACATGAAGGGACCATGGTGTAGTGAGAAAAGAAATCCTGGCTCAGTATAATTCATTCTGGGTCCCTTGAGTCCACACAAAAGATTTACCTTTAAGAGGCTAAATTCCCAAGCCCCCAGTTTTTAGAGTAAATCCAAACTATAGAACCTCTAAATCTTTTATCAAGCCACAAAATAACACTATGTTAGAAGCTCAAATTAGAAGGACTTCTGCAAGCTTTAACATCTGTATTTGGGGGTCAGTGCAAAGAAAAAATATTGGAAAATAAACCCTCAGGACAAATGGAGACCGATTTGGGTTTTCAAATATAACTGTGGCCACACTGAATGCTATTTTGGAAAAAACAAATTTATTTTTAAATTGGAAAACTTTATCTGACAGCAGATCATGTCCAGTGTTTTGCCCTTTAAAAAAATCAATCATACTAAAAACATAATTCATTTGGCTACATTATTGTCTTAAAAAGCAAGACATAAAGATAAGCTACCTTTCACATTCTCTGATTTGTATTTTAAATCCTAAGTCTTTCTAAGGAAGACATAGTAAGTTTTGCATTTAAATAAAAGCCATAATTGGTTTATAAATACAAAAATTATACTTTTTTTAAATATGGGTGGAGTTTACATTCTGTGCCAAATGTATGCAGTTGAACTGAGTCCAATTGGTCCTTAATTTTTGCCATGTTACAAACTTTCAGGTTCATTCAAAACAAAGGATACATCTGTTTTCATCAGCTGTTTCTTGACTTTTATTACGGGGGTTCATTTTTTAAAATTGTTTTGCCTAGATGGCATTGTTTTTTACTAGGCATGATTTATTACTCTCCCATGTGCCCACAGAAACTATGTGTTCATGAAATAATGCAAACTGAATCAAAAATGAGAAGAAAAAGAGGGGAACTTATTTCATTTACATTGGATTAAATTATCATTTAGAATATGTGAATACATTTACATTGTAATTGAGTTTTTATTTATCAGTGGGAACAAAAATATGTTCAGTTACTCCAAGCTGATATACAGAAAAATTGAGGCATTGAAGAATATGACTTTTTGGAATGCTATTTAAAAAATCAGCTCAAAATTGAGGATTATCTGCCTAACAGAACATTAACAATGTTTTTATTTATTCTCTACTTTGTTCCACAAAAGAAGATTTCAGGCAGCTTGCCCTCTCAATGTTCTGCTAAAAAATGTATTGAAGTTTAGCTTTTGATATTTATGAACTAATGACATTTGATGCCTACTTACTGTGCAAGCATTATGCTAATTTTTAAGGCTAGAAGGGCATATCTCTGGGTAACATAACATTTAAAGAGTAAAATTTATTAGTTGTACTGTTATCTTGGCATTTATAGATTACTGGATAGCTTGACCATTACTGCCTTGCCTACTTCAATAATAGTAACTTTTTGCAGGTTTGGAAACATTTAAATAGTAGAATATTTTTACGTTAGATGCAGGAAAATACTGAAAAAGACTGGGGAATAATTGCAAAGAGAAAAAGCTCTAGATAACTATAGATAATGAGCTAAAACTTGGCCCTCACTAAGAAAATCTTTGTGCAGTGTTTTTATTTAATCATGTAACATCTTAAAAAAGGGAAACAGACTTTTTCAGTAAAATGTAGAGCATATTTCACTTCTAGGTAAACTTTTTTTATAGGTTACTGGTACACTGGCTCATATTTGCTGATACTGAGCTGATATTGGGGTTTTGGACGTTTCTAGAACTTCCAAACCTTTGTCAATTCACAAAATAAGTTAACCAGGAAAATTTGAGGAGATATATTGCTTCTGAGACAGCTTGTTTTAGTTTTTGTGGTAATTAAAATATGCCTGCATTTGCATTTACAATTTTTGTCACTCAAGCAATAATAGCTAACATTTATTTAGCATTCCACCTGCCAAGCATTGTTC
The DNA here is from genome assembly GCF_054177405.1 of Leptonychotes weddellii. Taxonomy (NCBI): domain Eukaryota; kingdom Metazoa; phylum Chordata; class Mammalia; order Carnivora; family Phocidae; genus Leptonychotes; species Leptonychotes weddellii. The sequence goes on along the minus strand of NC_138369.1, from coordinate 96,916,137 downwards.
TGAATGCTTTGTTTTTAACTGATTGAATCCTCATAGCTGCTGGATGGGGCAGGCACTGCTTATTAATGTTTTATAAACCAAGCCATTGAGAGTTAAGCAACTTGCCCGAGGTCCATGACTGGCCATCACAGTGCCAAAATTCAAACTCAGGAAGGAGCCTCTGAGCCCACTTTGTGACCACCACGCTACCACCCATGCCTGCTCAGACAAATGAGGTATCGCTGTGCAGGCTTTACGTGGTACTGCCACCAATCTGTTCTGTGAGGGTGGGGTTTTCTCTGTGAATATTTATCCAAAGAAAATCTTTCACATTTATTGACAATTTACACAGTCAATACTCTTCTTATTTGCCTTGCTAGTCTCTTACATTTCTATTTTACATGAAGGAAAGAAAGCTTCTGGAAAGCCAAATACTTAACGAGTCCTTTTTTCAAGAGATTTTATGCAGTGAAACAATTTAGGTCATTGCTCGAAGATATCTCAGAAAGAGCTATGAATCTCCAGCTGTGCTTGGAATGGAGAAATTTACCACATTGCTCAGGCAGACCAGCTGAACCCAGCAGAAAAGCTATGCAAACAGGTCTCTTATGACTTGGACTCAGCCACCATTTTGGATTTTCTAAAAAGGGTGATTATAAACTCATCAGTGAATAGAATATTTGGAATTTTATCTTAAAGGTTAATACCTCAAATTCCGAATAGAAAACAGAATAAAAGATACCAAAAATCTTCTAGTATAATAGGACAAAGAACCATACACCGTCTTCCTGCTCCAACGTGATTCCCACTGATTAAATTTTTTTCTCATAAATGAGTTATAATTCTCATTCAGGGAGGGCTCCATAGTGTAGTATCCCAAACCAAATGGATCCCCTTTTTTTTAATGGCATTTTTCTAACATCTTTTTTTTTCCTTTTTATATGGAGAACCAAGAAAGATAGAAAAAAGGATTTCGGAATTTCAATGTTACCCATATTTTCATCTTCTTTTATAAATAACTGAGTTGTAAGCAAAAAGCAAATGGCTATCCCCAGTCTTCAATCTGCATGCCCGAGTTGGGTCACATATACAAAACAACTTATAATGGGGAGAAGAATTAATATGTGGTGAAAAACACATTTCAAATGGATTTGGATGTGTAGTAACTTGCTACTTAAAGAAAATTTCAATTAGTTTAAAGGCAATAAGAGAATCTGCTGATGTTGGAAGTACAAGAAAAGACATGTGCTAGAGACTAAACTCCATCTGACCTTAGTAAAGGTGAACTAGCATTTCTCTGGGCATGATTGCAATGGCTTACGGAAAGTCTTGTGTTAACAATTTAGAATGTATTTCAACTCTGACCAACCAAGGTAAAAGCAGATATTTCCTTTTATAGGAGATCCACAAAGATCTGAGATAAATTGATAGATCATCCTACTAACCTCCTGACCTATTTCCCTTCTTCTCTCCCTCCCTCCCTTCCATCCATCTATCCGTCCATCCATCATTCTATCTTCCTCATTGGTTTCATATTTCTGAATTCACCCACCTGTAAAATGTGTTTGTAACACCAGATCAATACTTGAGGTGCTTCTGAGGTCATCCACAGACATGCACAGAACAGCAAAAAATTTGAGTCACCCGACACACAGGTTCCCAGTTGAGGTGGAACAAGGTGCTGTTTTGCCTTCTTGTTTCAGCTCTCATACTGTAAACAAGTGTCTGTTCTTTTCATGGTCTATTTAGTGCCACATTTTTCTCATCTTTTTGTTTTTTGCTGGTGATTTTGCTGTTTAAAATGTCCCACAAGTGCAGTGCTAAAGTGCTGGCTAGTGTTCCCATGTATAAGGAGGCTGTGATGTGCCTTATTGGGAAAATGCATGTGTTACAATGAGCTTCATCCAAGCATGAGTTACAGTGCTGTTGGCTGTGAGTTCAATTTAAATGAATTAACAATATATATTAAGATGTCTTTAACACGCATAAAACAAGGCTATGTACTCATCAGTTGATGAAGATGTATGACCAGAGGCTTGTGAGAACCTAACCCTGTATTTCCCCTAGAAACAATGCTTCTGTATTTGCTAATTCAGTGTTCACACTGACTTTATAGAATATAACTACCATGAAAAATGATAATTGATTGTGTGTATACACACAGACACACACAGATACACACACACAGAGAGCTATATACAGTGATATATCATCATATCACCAACAATGTGAGTCTATGGAGCAGAATCCTCTGAGCTGAAATAATTTCCCACCTTCTCTCAGTCTGCAGAATAAGGTGACAAACTGTCTCAATTTGCCCATTTGCCCTTGATTGAGGGGCTTCCCAGGATGAGGGACTTTGAAGTGCTACGCCTGGGAAAATCCCAGGGCAAACTGGAAAGAGTTAGCTCCCTACTCTAGAATTTCTCTAAGCCAAAGAATTAGGGTGGGGGTGGGGCCCATACAAACCCTTCAAATCTTGCTCTGGAACTAGTAACCCCACCATCATTAGGAAAGAGACTCATGAAATAAATATACCCCAAGACATTAAGCACCCCTGGCCCCACTCATGCTTCTAAGGCTTCATGAGCAAAACCTGAGGCCTCTCTGGCAAAACTTTATTGAGAAAGCGTTAACAATAAGTTCATTTGATTTGCATTTCTAATGGCCCTTGTGTCTCTTTGGTGTGTAGAGACTTCAGAGTTGAGCTGTGAAGAAATATAA
>NC_138369.1:96908221-96913334 GCF_054177405.1 Leptonychotes weddellii | reverse complement strand
GAACCCTCAGTTTGTTTCTCAGAGTCCGTAGTCTCTCATGGTTCGTCTCCCCCTCTGATTTCCCCCCCTTCATTCTTCCCTTCCTGCTATCTTCTTCTTCTTCTTTTTTTTTTAACATATAATGTATTATTTGTTTCAGAGGTACAGGTCTGTGATTCAACAGTCTTACACAATTCACAGCGCTCACCACAGCACATTCAGGCAGCTAACTATACCATTTTCCATTACTTTCTGTACATTGATAAATGATAGAGGAGAGAAAGTGTGGATTTTAGGATTTAATCCACATTTCCTAAATCAGAAAGTCCTCAGCTTTTCAGAAATTTGTGGCTCTATACAGAATAGTGATTCTCAACCCTGAGTACACCTGAGAATTATCTGGGAGGATTAAAAAATCCTATGCCTGGACTCCACCCACTACAATGAAATTAAATAAGAATGGGGGTGAGGTGGGGGTGTTACTGGGCGTTGGAATTGTTCTAAAAGCTTCTCAGGTACTCTAATGTGCACCCTGAGCTAAGAAGCACTCACAGGAAAGACGGTGTTGAGAAAAGGTCTTGGGAAGGTTCTAGGTTCAGCAGGGAAGAGCACTATAATCAACTGCTAGTGCCTGCCGTGGGTGGAAGACAGGGAAGGTTACAGCACACAGGGCTGCACTACACACCATCTTTTTCAGTCCAAGCGAAGTGGAAACATTCAAACTCTGGAATCAGGCAGTTCTTGATTCTCTCTTGGCTCTGCTATTATGACTTACCTGTGTAATGTCGGTCAAGTGATTAGCCCCCTTGTCATCAGTATCCGTCTCCTGATAGCCATTTTGCAAGATTTGTTGTGAGGACCGAGGAAGCACATGCCAAGTACCTGGCACACAGCGGATGCTTAATAAAGAGAAACTATCGTCATCACTACAGGCACCCACACTCTCATTTTTGGCCACATTCTGAGCTGCATTCTGTGATTCTGACAAAGAATACCAGAGGAGCTTTATGAGGTGGGAGTAGAGTTATTTTAAAAACAAAATGAATAACACTGATAAAAATGAATGGTATGGCCAAGGCAATTTTGTAAGCACATAATCTAGTTCATGGGTCAGCAAATGACTGCCTGTGGGCCAGATCTAACCATACCCATTCATTTACTTATTGTCTGTAGCTCTTTTCCCATGACAGAGATCATATGGCCCCTAAAGCCAAAAATATTTACTATCACGTCCTTTACAGAAAATGTTTGCTGACCCTTGATTCTAGTTCATCAATTCTCAGTGTGGTTCCTGGACCCCTGAGACCCCTTCAGGGGATCCGTGAGGTCAAAGTTATTTTCACAATAACACTCATACATCATTGAGCATTTGCACTGTGTTGACATTTGTGCTGGAAGGACAAGAGCAGTGGTGAATAAAATGCTAAGGCCTTAGCACCCATCCGGACAAGGGCACCAGAATGAGCTTTATGTTTTTTACCAGCACACACTCATAGGAAAAAGCAAACAAAAAGCCGGTTTCACTTAACTCAGGGTTTCTTAGCTTTGGCACTACTGACATTCTGAGCCAGATAATTCTTGGTGGTGGGGGGCTGTCCTGTGTGATGTAGGATGTTTATCAGCATCTCTCACCTCCATCCACTATGGACTACCAGTCTTTCCTCCCATTCCTCAGCTGTGACAACCCAAAGTGCCACCAGATGTGTTTGTTTTTTTTTTTAATTTCTCAGTTTTAACTTAATATATGTGACAATAGAGGGCACATAGGAATAGATAAAACTCAGATAAACAAAAATTCGTTGGGTTCTCCTATAATTTTTAACAGGGTAGGAGGTTCAGAGACCAAAAACTTTGAGATCTGCTGCTCTATTTTGTATTCACAGTGCATTTTTGATGTCTATATCACTAAATCAAAAATAACGAAAGGAAAAGGACCCCATAACTGATGATGAAAAGGATGTAGAAACAAAAAGTAGAAAAATAAGCGTGTGGGTGGGTTGGTGTTTTTTAACAGGAGGGGCTGCGTGTATCACCAGTAAGTACACAGCTTTTAGAGACAGAGAAGGCATATGTGGCCTTGAGCAAGTTAGTCTTCTGTTTGTGCCTCAGTTTCCTCCTTATAAAATGGCAGTGATCACAGTACTCACCTCAGAGTATTATTGGGAGGATTTCATGAATAAACACATGAAATGTGTGCCAAATAGGCTTGGCACTTAGATTAAGTATACCCTGTGGGTCAGCTATTATTATTTTTATAATAAATAGTTTGTCAGAAGGGATGAGGTCAGGCCTGCAATTAAGGCATACAGGTGCTGCTGACCTTACCCCCAGCGGAACGACTGAAAGCAGAAAAAATGAAGTCACTGGCTCCCCAGAGATAAAATATCATGGAGCTGAGAAAGAAATCAGACTCTCTTAACCCCCTTCCTACCCTAACACCACACTTTCTAATCCCAAATCACATCTGTTACCCCTGTAAGGTACATGGACTTTCTCCAAGGTTTCAAAACAAACGATGTGAGGTTGGCTTGGTTTCATATGTTAGTTCCAGAGCAGTTATAATTTTTCTTGTTCCCACACTGTGATTAATTTTCCCTTCAGCTCACTTTGGCTGCCAGAAGATCATCCAGAATTATGTTGGTCTCAGCAAATACCCACACAGTCCCTTTCACCTTTAGGAAGACACATGCTTTAAAGAAAGGGCTTGCTAGGGACACCTGGGTGGCTCGGTTGTTAAGCATCTGCCTTTGGCTCTGGTCATGATCCCAGGGTCCTGGGATTGAGCCTGTGTTAGACTCCTTTCTCAGTGGGGAGTCTGCTTCTCCCCCTGCCTGCCACTCTCCCCCCTCCCCCCCCCCCCGCCGCTTATGCTCTTTCTCTCTCTCTGACAAATAAATAAATAAAATATTCAAAAAAAATAAAGAAAGGGCTTGCTAATTTTTATACTGAGAGGAATCCTTAATAACCATAGGGACACTTCCTGGATAAGCAAATGAAATGTTTGTGGCATAGCTTTAAAAAATGCTGAAGAAGAATCTGATTCTGAAGGTGAGGAAGGAAGTTGCTTGAAATTTGAAATTACGTTCTCAGTAGTAAAGTGCCCCATCTCCCAAGTTCTCATATCTTCCTAGCCTCCCTGTATCAAACAGGACAAGTTTTACTGTAGTTGTTTTCTGTGGCTACTGAGAATGTTGGGTTTAGATTCTAAAACCCAGTTAAATCCAAATGTCACCTTCTCTGTGAGATCTGACCGCCCTACACTATTTAACCTTGACTCCCCTCCCTGCGACTCCCCATCCTGTTTCATTTTTCTTTGAGGCATATTTCTTCGTCTAACACATGATATATTTTACATAAGTATTTTGTTGATTGTCTGTTTGCCTTATTGTGATGGCAGGGGTTTGTATCCTTTTCCTTCAGTAATGTGCTCCTAGCTCCTGAAACCGAGCCTGGAACATGGTAGGGACCCCCACATTCAGCTTTTGCCTTTAAATGGGAGTTGGAAAATGTCCCTGTGATACGTTGCATACTGTGAATTCACATATGGAGACCTTGCATGAATGAAAATATCTATGTTTTGCAAAATAACCTATTAGACTCAAGAGCATTTAACTGTCATTCTGCAACCTGGCAATTATATGAGCCAAAGTATAAAATGGGCTGTCAGGAAATTGTTCCAATGGTCTCTACTTTTCAGTCATCTAATATTCTTTTCCTTTAATGAATAAATGTCTCTTCATTAGATGTCCTGCTCGTGAAGTGTGAGCCTCTTCCCATATACCCAGACGGAGCACTGTGACTTAGTGGTTCTTAAGAAATAATTACTAAGGGATTGATTGGCAGCTGTACTACACATCCCCAAGAGATATGTTCCAGTGCAATTGTACATGAAATCTTCGAAAACCTAATTAAGTATTAAAGCCTAGGGAACTTCACTACTTAAATCTGTTCTGTAATAAGTATTTCTTGTAAAGCACAAAATTCCTTTGCAAATACATATTTTATTTGTAAAGTCATATTTTGGCATATAAGTTTTGCTTAAATGAGTGAATCAAGACTTATACACTGTGTGCAGACGCTACAGGCTCAATTCTGTGCCAGGCTGATGATTGATGTTGAGAAATAGCCCCTTTAGGAGACCTGACTGGTATATATAACCATTAGTGAATTATAAATGGAAGAGGGAATTGCAAGTCCCTCCAAGGCAGAGTCTACCTCTTATTCACCTTTGTCATCTAGAATCTAGCACAAGCATATTTTAGGCATGCAATACCTACCTGGTGATTAAATTAAAGCATGAATATACAAATAATCAAATGCAAAGTACTAATGAGATTTTTTTAAAAGTCTATAACACAGTGAAAATTCAGACAGAAAAGGTCACTAAGAATGGCTTCATGGAGGAGATAGGGTAGGAGTTACGTCTAGAAAGAAATTAAGGCTTCAAGTGCTAGAATAAAAGGTAGAAGGGAATATCGAGATAGAAAAGTAATTTAGACCTATACACCTATCAGTCAAAAGGATTTTGAACATCAACTTCCGGCATATATTTATTTAAAATTATATGTATATTCTACTACATTAACGTAATGACAGTTTTTTAATACATTTAAAAAATAGGATTTTAAAGGGGGAATTAAAGATGAAATAAACCATATTTAAAATTATCTTTATGAATTGTATATCATCATTTATATTGGGTACAAATCTACGGTTCATCTGTGCTTTGATAATTTTGAATTTTTTGGCTAACTTCCAGTCATGTTGGATTAATCATGGTGCCTTATGGTTCATGAAGAGATAGATAGACCTATCGGCTAAGACGTTTGCTTGTTACTCACTCATGCCTGCATTAATCATATTGTCTTTCATCTTCCGTTTCTCTGAAGGAACCAATTTAACTCATTTGTGAACATTAACTTGATTAAAGGTAGATAATATGATCTGCTCACTTGACCAGGCACATAGAATCCATAATATGTTGAAAGATGTTTAAAATGAACAAATGAGTGAGAATACCCTGTGGAGAGGAGGTAAACCTTGCACACCATGGCACCGTCTGACAGAAGGATGGATTAAGGGTGCCACTGACCAACCTCCCCCTTGCCGGCAGAGTTATTGAGTCACAGACATG
>NC_138369.1:96852053-96908121 GCF_054177405.1 Leptonychotes weddellii | reverse complement strand
AAAAAAAAAAAAGTTTGTACTGAAAATCAGGAAAAAAGTTAAAATCTCAAAGAAGCCAATTCAGAGGCACTGTGAATGAGACATTATTTAGTTTTAGCTAGCTCTCTCAGCTCCCCATAGAAATGTCATCTGCTGATCAGGGGACTTTGTTTTTCTTTTAAAATACAGATTTTTGTTTTTCATTGTTCTTTTGTTCCCCTCCAGCCTTAACTGATGTATAATTGACTGGTACAATTGTAAGATATTTAAAAAGTGCAATGTGATGATTTGATATACATATTCATTATGAGATGATTCCCCCACATTGAGTTAATTGATGCATCTATCACCATACACATTTACCTTTTGGGGCGGGGGGGGGATGGTAAATGAGAACATTTAAGTTCTACTCTCTTAGCAAATTTCAATTATACAATACAGTGTTATCAGCTATAGTCACCATGTTATACATGACCTTTTTCAACTTATAGCTAAAAGTAAGCTTGCACCCTTTGAACAACTTCTCCCTATTTCTCCCACCCACCCAGTCCCTTCAGTCCCTGTTTCTATGAGTTCAACTTTAACTTTTTGTTTGTTTGTTTGTTTCCACATATAGATGATACCACACGGTATTTGTCTTTTTCTGTGTGGCTTATTTTACTTAGCATAATGCCCTCCAGGTTCATCCAAGTTGTTGCAAATGGCAGGATTTCCTTCTTTTTTAATGACACGATTATGGATGAATAGTATTCCATTGTGTATATAAACCACATTTTCTTTGTCCATTGATCCGTTTATGGACACATTGGTGGTTTCCATGTCCTGGCTATTATAAATAATTCTACTATGAACATGGGAGTACAGAAATCCCTTTGGGATAATGATTTTGTTTCCTTTGGATAAATACCTAGAAGTGGGATTCCTGGCCATATGGTAGTTATATTTTTTCATTTCTTGAGGAACCTCCATACTGTTTTCCATTATGGATACACCAGTTTATGTTCCCACCAACAGTGCACACTGTCCTTCATTGTTCTTGGCAGGAGAGAGCCAGGAGCTGCCTGCCATTCCTGGTGAGTCAGTTGGCCAACATGGAACATTCATTTCATCATATTCTCCTGCTGGAGATTAAGAGCATCACTGACGCTTTCTGCTCCATCCTGGGCCCTCAGAGCAGAGATATTTTCCGCATGAGCAACAGCTTCACCACCATTGCCAAGCTCCTTACCCAACAACTGGAAACTGCCAAGGCCAGAAGCAGCAGGTGAGCAGGAGTTCCTGTGTACCTCAGGGATATGTCATAAACCCATGGAGGTGTAGCACAGACAGTAGGCACTCAACTTCCCAAAGAAAACCAAACCCACTGTCTCTGTGCAGAGCAACTTTTGAACAAATAATGGCATTTGCCAGAATTTTTTCTAAATCTGTGAAAACCAGAATGTAACAAAAAAATTTCTAAAAAGTGCACAAAATGTAGCAAAGGAATAAGAATGAGTACAAATAATGCTTATATCACTCGGTCAAGAAGCATTTAGCAATTGCTTACTCTTCCCAGGAATTCTTCTAGAAGCTAGACATATAGAGAGAGATAAAACATATTCCTGTACCCAAAGAGCTCATTGTCTAGTAGAGGAAATAAATATTTAAGTGGGTAACTAGAGAATAATGGGAAGGTCATGCTTAATCAAGATGTGGCCAAGGAGTCTGGGGACACACAGATAGGTATAGATATAGAAGTAGATAGGTATATCTACTTCTGCAAGGTATGGAGAGAAATAGGAAGCTTAGATCAGGGAAGGCTTCCCAGAAGAGATGATATTTTGAACCAAGTCCTAAAAGGTGACCAGATTGCACCAGGCTGTCTTTTGGGGAGCATGTGAAAGAGCACAACACTTTCTAGAAACAGAAGTCATTTTGTATGGGTAGGGTGTGTGTTAGAAGGAGAGCAACATTAGGTAATGCCAATGAAGGGGTCGGCAGGGACAGCATGATGGTGGGCTTGACACCTTCCTAAGGAGTTTGAATTTTACTCTGTAGGCTATGAAGAATCATTCTGGGGTTTTATACATGGCAGGATATTATCAGAATCCATGTTTCAGGAAACTCACTCTGATTCCAATGAAGAGAATGTCTCAGGGAGAGGCAGGCTGAAGTCAAGTCCAGTGAGAGAAGGACAGAAGAGTGTCCATGGGTATTAGCCATAAGTATTGAAAATTGTGGTGAATGAACCACTAGTGATATGGGTGGAAAGAAAACAGAATGCTTGGGTTTGAAGGGAGAGAGTGGATACAATGCATCAAACTGGCCAAAGTTTGTGAAAAAAATTGTGGAAAAAAATAAAGATCATGTAAGATTAAGGGAAGGGATGTATTTTATTTTGCTATATTTTGAATAGGGAAGGACTTGGAAAGTTTTATAACCCTTAGAAGTTAAAAAACAGTTTCCAAAATGTAGTCTCATTTGATCCTCATGATCACCCACAAGGTAAGAAAAGCAGGTATCTTTAGTCCTATTTTACAAAAGAAAAAATACTTCTATTTTTGAGGTGAGAGGTGAGTTAAATGTCTTCCCAAGGTTAAATAGTGACTAGGTGATAGAGGATGGACTCAAACCTTATCTTCACACTATGCACTGAAGTGTATTCAGTTCTAGAGAAGGGTCAGGGCCCATTTGAGATCACTGTCAAATTTTGTGAGTTTTTGGGATATCAAATGATGCCTACCATTTCCAGTGTGAATCAAGGATTCCAAAAACGTAAGAAGCCACCTTGACAAAATAGTGAGCATTGAATCATCAGGGTCCACTTTATGTCCAGTTTGGCACAGAGTCTGGAGGTTCCAAGAGACATAAGACACCATCCCTGCCCTCAAGGGATTCACAGGTATGTGAAGGGATTTGGGTAGAAGTGCATACAATGGGCTGTGGAGCATGAGAGATGTATTAACTAACAGCCAGGAGATTATAGAATGTTTTACAGAGAAATTGAAATTTAAGTTCACCCCCTATTTATTGAGTAGCTTCATGGCCAGGCATTTCTCTAGGTACTAGATTAAGTTGCACAGAATGAATGAGAGTTTTTCAGATAAGGGTAGAAAGGAGACTTCAAATACAGAGAATAGCATGTGCAAAGTTATAGGGGCTTAAGAGTGTGTGACCCAAACTAAGGAAAAGGGATTGGTTCATTGTGGTTGGAGCAAGTACATCAGGGCAGGGTGGGAGAGTAAGCTGAAATGTTAGGTCAGAGGCAGATTATCAGAGGCTTTTACGTGCTGTGTCAGGAAGTGAGGGGTTCATCCCTTAAGCAATATGGAGGCTTAGAAATATTTTAAACCAGGGAATGATCACAGCTCCTAACAGAGTAATTAGCAGATAGGCACTTGATAAATGTTTCTTCACTGAAGGACCAGGTAAATGAGGAAGCAGCTAAAGATGTGGAACACTGAATGGATTTGGCTGGAGCAGCAGGATGGCAAGAGAGTGACCAGGATAGTAGTATTGGAAACTTAATAAACAGGCTCTTTCCTTTTTTTTTCTTTTTCTTTTTTTTTTTTTTCAGGCTCTTTCAACTGTGAGGGAGGCCTGAACTAAACCAGTAGTATTTAGACTAAGAAGTCAGGGAATATCATTATAATTAGGAGAGCACAGAATTATGAGGAACTGATTACCAACGGGAGGCAGGGTGAGGAAAAGGGGAGGATTGTGGATAAAACCCAAAGATACATAGTTGGAATGACTGCATACTCATGGAAGATGATGCTAATAACCATGAAAAGAGGAGCAGGAGGGCCAAATGGCAGGATCTCTCAGTCCACTATACAGAGAATATTATCTGGCTAATAGGGTCATCAAAGTCAACAAAAGCTATTCATCCAAAGAAGACTGCTTGCAAGTGCGCTTTTGCTCTCAACACCATAGTTTTGATCTGTTGTTGGCTGGCTCAATATATAAATGCCTACAAACCAGGGTTTCTAATTTTGGTACTATTGAAAATTAGGCCTGTTAATCCTTGGTTATGGGCCTGTCCTGTGCCTTATAGAATATTTGCCAGCATCTGGACTCTACCCAGTAGATGCTGGTAGCAGTCCTCCCCCTCAGTTATGGCTACCAAAAATTTATCCAGACATTGCTAAATGTCTCCTGAGAGATAAATCTCTTACAGTGAGAACTACCCCTACATACATATTCTATTCAAAAATAGTATTTTTACAGACCCATGACCTGCCTAGCAACAGCCTAAACACAGCAGTATCCAAGAAATCCAAGGCCAGCACCATGAAGGGGTGATTTGTCATTTGTATGCAAGCACAAAGTCACTTTTGGCCAATTTTCATGGTGATGTGGTTTTAGAAATTTGATTTCGAGCCTCTGCAGCAGGTGTTTGGGGGAGCCATTTTGTATTCTGTGCAGAGCCAGCCTGCTTAGTTCTTTTTCCAGTGATGAGCGACATGTGCATCAGATGTGAAAGCTTAGGCACATGTTCTGGCCAGTGTTCTACACACTCTCTATTGCCTCTACAAATGCAAAGTTGCAAGACGCCAGAACATCTGCAAGAGTATATATGTGAAAAATATTTACATAAAGGAAAAACATGTTACACAAGGGTGTTACCTTGGGCATTCTAACAAGAACATTGATCCTTAATAAGTAGGCCCAACCCAGTTAGCAATAAACAATTTCCCCATGAAAAGAAGAATTTAGGAGATATATACATAGGAGGAAAAAAAGATTTTACTATTAAAGTATGAATCTGTAGGTATGAGAATGCATTTAAGTTTTCCTCCTTCAATTTTTCTGGGGGAAAAAAAACACACAGAGAGAAATTAAATGTAAAGAAATAAAAATGCCACCACTCACCTCACGTACCATCACCACCACCATCTCCACTACCTCAACCTTTCTCAATTCAAAATACTCACTTTACCAGTGTTCAACATTCACTGTTAATCTCCTTCTAGTCGATTGTAGTTATTCAGTGGGAACCTCAAAACACTGGTGTGGACAGCCAGCCTTTTGTATTAGCTGCTCATCCGCTCTGGGATGGTTGCTAAGGCTTCTCTCCCAACATCTTTTTCCTAAATAGACTTCATTGTGACCACTTAGCTTCAGTAATTTTAATCTGTGTCCCCCAAAGAAGAAAGGTCTACACTTTTGTCTAAATCACCCAGCGAAGTGTGATCCTTATAATTAAAGGGGAAATGAATAAGTGAAGAGAGTTGGAAAGAAAATTAAAGATGATAAAATTCAAAACAGATGTCATCTAATTTACAAATCTGACACATAGCCCAGCAGGCCAGATTTTAGACTTCAGGCCAAAAATACAAGATTATCAGAAGAAAAACAATTAGCATCCTAGAGAAAATGAAAACTGAAGCAGACAGGAGCCTTCTTTGTGCCAAGCCATTCTGAATTAATTGGGCGAGTTTTATTAGATGCACCAGGTACACACTTGCACTTTTCTTGTTCCTGTGTTTTAGAAAGAACGTTTATATCTAAACAATAAACCAACAGGAGCTAAACAACAGGACAGTCAAGAAAAGCATTTAGATTTTGAAACTAATTCTGGAGAAGCAAAAAGAGGTAACAGCAATTGTGGATTAAAAAGGAAGTGACAAGATAAGGGAAAAGATCTATACCTTTCAGAATTGTGGGAGCCCTAAGTAGCCTTCTGAACAGCCAGCATGGTCAGACCTACAGATAACAGCCTGTTTTGCAAAGTTGTAACCATCTAACCATTGAACCTTATGCCAACCAGGGGAATCTGGGCAAGGAGAGGGTGAGCTCCTGGCAACTGTGTGCTGGCTGAGCATTCAAATGGTCATTCGACTAGAAGACACCTTTGCCCAGTGCATGTGGTTCCAGGGAGACTGCTCTAATCAGGCACCAACAATTTGGGGACAATTTGTCACAGGTGGTCTTAGTAGGTGGTTAAGCTCAGGGCCCCAGTTGGGGATGGAAACTTCAAGAGATGGAAATTTTAAAAGAAACAGGAGTTGAGGGGGTCAGGGGAAACCAGGAGGCCTAGGGAAACCAGAGGACAAGGAGGAAGGGCACCTGCACACAGCCCCAAATCCCAGGCCTGGGTGGTGTGTGTGTATGTGTGTGTGTGTGAGAGAGAGAGAGGGTTTACAATTCCCTCCGATCCAACTTTCAAACCCTAGCCAAAGCCATCAAGTCACTGGGGGGCGGGGGGGGGGGGGCGGCAGGGCACGGAGTTGCTTATAAGAAAAGTTTTAACACAAAGCATGTGGTTAAAGCTTTCCCAGACCTCTGGCTTGGTTAAGTGGGTGGTATGTTCTTTTGTTGTTTTGGTGGTGATGGTGGCAGTAGTGGTGAGATTTTGTGTTTATTCTTTGTTTTTAAGAATCAAGTCTGGGGGTAGGGGGAGGGGGAATGAAAGGTAAATTACTGTCAAAACAAAATGGGTAGGTGTAAATCTGATTTTGGTATAAATGGAAAGAGATGACACCATGGAGGGAAGGCAATAAAACAACATTGTGGCAGGGAGAATTAAAGGAAAACAGAATAAGGAGATGATGTTCATAAGGAATGACTCCAGGAAATCTATCCTCCTTGGAGTGGCCCCAGAGTTTTGGTTTATCCTAAATTTCATGCAATAAACATCAAAGAAATGGATTATAGAGGAAAACCAGGGATTTGAGTGGGTGCGTAGCCCTAATGTGTAGCCAAGCAACATGGCCTGCAAAGACTCTTTTCAAACTGTGAGACCTTTTGCCACCTGTGTTCCTGAGTTCCCATCTTGATATCCTGGGGATCACATCAGAACCTACCCCTGATGTACTACACAATCCCTGAAGGCATTGCCCAAGAGGCTGAGAGTGATGGCTTTTTACTGGGTCCACAACAGAAATTGCAGAGAGCAGGGGGCCAAGTTCTTTACAACTTTGCAAAACAGGCTGTTATCTGTAGGTCTGACCATGCCTTTAACTAGCTCCTACCACCTGATAGATTTTGTGCTAAGGGCTTTCGACTATGTTATACTGTTTAATCCTCACAAAAAAAGTCTTTCAGTATGTATTAGGACTACAGAGCCTTCACGTTAAAGTGTAATGGGGTAAACCTTGTGGGCAGGCGAGACTAAAGGAGCATTCTCTATCCAATCCTTACTCCCCTGTTGGTCCATGGTAGTTCTTGCGGGAGCAATAGTGCAAATGCCCAGACATTGGCTCATAGGATTTCCAGTCATTTCTTCCTTTGGTCTAGTCCACTAGATCTCAAATGTCAGTGTGGATGAGATTTACAGTGCTCACAGTACTTCATGGATAATTCAAAAGAATTTTAAAGGAACATCAAGGGTGACTTTTGCCTATTCCTCCCCAAAGTGATACCTCCCTAACCTTTATCATTATCTTCCAGAACGCCCTCTTCCTCCCTCTTTTCCCTTTGAAGGCTTCCCTTCTCTAAGACTCCATTTTGGTACCACTTTCCCAAGAGGTGTTCCCTACCCAACCCTACCCACTCTGACCTTCTCTCCTCTGAGCTACTACAGTTCATACTGCCATTCCACTCCTCTGCACCCACAGTCCTGCCCTGAAGTGTTAGCTATCTTTCTGTGGGACCCTTTAGTCTCCCCCGCAAACTTGAGAGAGCTAATATTCACAGCCTGTGCTCTATGGAAGGAAAATAGAGTCTTAAAAATGCTTATAAGAGTTCCCACTTTTTTAGGCAAGACATGTTTATACAAAGAGAAATTGATTCTTTGAGAGCAACTGTTGGCTCAGGGAATATGGGGAGGTTTGGGATCATAATTAAAAACATGTGATATTCTGGTCAGCATTGCCCCCTGCTTAGGAAAAGCTGAATGTAATTTCGCCCCACCAAGGTAACCAGAGTTTTAATAAAAAAAAAAAAAACAAGTATATCTTTTCAATCTAGAGAGTTCTATGCTAGTCATTGTATAAAAAGTGAATTGTAACAGCTATTTGTGACAGTAGCTGTGGCTGTTGTTACTCCACACATAGGGAAGGAAGGGCTTTGGGTTCTTTTTTTGCCCCTCTTCTTACTGAGGAGATTAAGTCTGACATGTGGTACCATTTATGCTCCATGTGTTGTTCATTTACTCCACCACTTGTCCTTCCTTAAAGCAGCATTTATGGTGATGTGAAGGTCTGTAAAGGTATTTCAGGAATTCGTTTATCAGCAAGAGATGTAGGTGGGAGACATCATTGTCAGCTTTGGAGACAATGAAGCAAGCCCACGGAATGTGCGGGCCCCGGAGGGGCTGGCTCTGTGAGTGTGGACAAGGAGGGGTGGAGATGGGAGGCGGGGCAGCCCTGCCAAGGGGTGTGAGCCCTGCAATTGCAGCTTAGCCAGGGGATCCAGGCTCCTGGCCTGTAACACAGAAGTGTTTAAAAACACAAGACACACCAAAAGGGAAAAGAACTTTTCATCAAGCTCCTATGGCTTGGCTTCCTATTTCAAACAAGGCAGGAAACACCAAAGCTTTAGCCTGGAGAAAAGGAAAAAGTGCACTTGTAGAAGAAGTGGTAAGAGGGACTTGACCCTCTATAGCCTCTTGCAGGAGAGGTAACACTCCCCGGTTCCTTTTTGGGATGAACAATAATTGAATTCGGAGTTTGCTATTCGCATGACATTTTCTGAGTTTTGAACACCTTTTCAGTTTTGGTTAAAGGGGATGCCAAAATTCATTTTTCGGATCCCTGTGAAAGTTGTTCGATGATTATATGTCAACTCTGTTCTGGTGTCTGTTCCCATAGGATGTTACTCAGAGATATGAGGGTACAATGACTCTTGTTGGTTACTGCATTACCACCAATGCCATTATATGTATTACTTACTCCTGGGGTAGATTCAGATGCAACCTGAACCAAACACCTAAAGGGAGGCAGTGGGAAAGCGATGTGACGCAGGTGTGCTCTGGAGGCAGATACTTCATGCTGGGTTTACTTGTTGACCTTCAGTAAGTTCCTGAACTTCTCTGTGCCTAAGCTTCTCCATCTGTAAGTGGAGACAGTAATAGGACTTGCCCCACTGGATTATGCAAGAAGTAATACATGTAGCAAATTTGAACGGTGAGTGGCTCATGCATCAAGTACTAACTCTGTTCCAGGTGGACATTACAGTAGGTGCTTTCACTTAGCATGTCCATTATGCCAGAGCTACTGAAAACATAGCTCATGAACCAACATCAGTCTGCAAACTGTTTCTTACTAGCCTGTGACAAGGTTATTACAGTGATTGAAAATAAGAGTTTAGAACTTTTATAGCAATTTGACTTCGCTGCAACATCCAAATGAATGATCAGTGGGCTTATATACTCTGTATGTCTTTGTGGATCTTGAACTTCTGCCTCTCCACAACTTGCAAGGTGATACTGATACTGCTGGCCCTATGAACTTTGAGGGCAGGGGCTTTGCCCTTTTCGCTCACCCTTTTTCCATATCCCATTCTCTCTCACACTGGCTGAATGAAAAGTAAGCAAATGGCTGAGCATCTGTGTAGAGCAGTCACTTCCTCATATCAGGGCTTTTAAATTTTATTCTAACTGCAGGGAATTCTCTTTGTCTACAATTGCTCAGAATTTATGCTTACAGCACCAAGTGGTTTTTGTTGTTGTTGTTTTAAACAATTTCTATATCCCAGTAGCAAGGGTCACTATCCTTTAGTCCACACTCTTCAGGATGCTGCAGGGGTAAAAGCATTGTATGCCCCCCTGGCTCTGAGCAGGAGAAGCTCATCTTCCAGGTTTGGTATCACCTACACAAGCCATCTTCTTTTGGTGTCACGTGTCCACATGGGGCAGCAGCCACCCAGGATTTAACCATTTGACTTTTTCATGCCCATTCCGTATGGGCTAAGCTGTCAAATCCATTATACAATGCTTTCAGCAATCTGATGATGCACTAGCATTAATCCCATTTTTATATGACAAAAATGAGACTTAGATTTATCAAGAGATTTACCGCATCACGAATAAACAGGAAATTGGAGTCACAAACTTTCCCTGTAAGGCTGTGTTCAGCTTATTTCCCCACAACTATCTCTTTTTGAGAACCCTTTAAGAAAAATCTTATGTGAATGAAATAAACCATAGAGTCGTTTCATTTTAGGCAAAGTTGTACCAGTGGCATGACTGGTCCCCATATAACTGGGCATCTACTGGTCCCTGCTCTTGCCCATGAAGCAGGTCAGAGGCAGACAAGAATACCAAGACCCAGACTTATCATTGTCCTTTCCCATAGTATTTGAGGGTGGCTGTTGTAGCACTGTTTACTTATTACAGTCCCCAAACAGATGACAGCACTGTGGAGCTGGGGAATCCTCTGTCATTCTCATGATGACCGATGAGCCAAGAAATTGCTGAAGAAGGAGGAACATAACATCCTAAGAATTTAGGACGCCAATGTGGATTTGATCCGTCATGTTCTCCTACTTCTCTTCTAACAAACTTAACTTTGCAGGAGTACCTCTTCTGGACATGGGATCATAAGCCAAGGTCGTCAAATTTTAACTAACATTATTTTTCTTTGACTTAAGGAGCCAGGAAGAGAGGCTGCCGGTCTCTCTACCCCTGCCAGCTTCATAGTCTCATCTTCAGGCTTAGTGAGAGCAGTGAGCTAGCTGCCCAAGGGCTAATTTGTTTCCAAGGGGAGTCCTGCTCACACAAGAGGGAGGTAATTAAGCCTCCCCCTGAGCATCCCTAGAGGTACTTTTAAAAACTTTACTTTGGCAACAAGACCAGAAACTGTTCAGACTAGAAATCATCTGAGCCTCTTAAATGTGGTATGTTGAGTTAAAGCCAAGTTAATATTTAGGGGATTATAGAACTCTGACAAAGATTTCTGTAAAATTACCTCTGGAGTTAAAAGTGACAAATGGAAGAGAAATAACAACCCCCTGCATGAGCCCAACCCACCGGCCCCCACCCCCACCCCCCACAAGTAAACACACACAGGACCAATGGTTCCACCAGTGCTTTTGCATTTGGGATGCATTTCCTTGCTCTCCAAGGAAAACAGAGTTTATCTCCAAAAAAAGTTTTGATTCTGAACAAATTCTCTCCTGTCTTTTTAGACCAAATTTAAAAACTAGGAGAAGTGAAGAAACATGAATTTATTATAAACTCAGACTTCTGTCTACCATTTCGTGGACTTTTCAACCTTTTGGAACCAAAGCATGTCCTAATTCCCTGCCAGCAAAATTCTGTAACAAACCCAGGTGGATTGATGACCAGTGACAAACGTTCTCTTTGGTCCCTCTTGTGGCTCTGGCTGCCTTGGTGACTCTTCCTTACCATCCCTGTCCCCTGACTTCTATGTTAACGAATCTCCAAATCATAAAAACAAGGAAGATCGTGTATAAAAGAAAGTCTTTGTGGTGAGCATTCTACTTATCAGTAATGCTCATCAGCCTCATCATATGTAGAGATCACTTCTCTGGCCCAGATATTTTATTGTCATTCCTTCACTCTTATTTACAAATCCATCATTTTACTCCTACTCTTGCTCCCTGCTTCTCAACATTTGATATTTACCAAATGATACCACCCCACCCTCTACCCCCTATAGGCCAAGAGAAGTGGCCAGTGCCTCATGGGCATCTAGTAGAACTCAGGAGGATTTGGGGGCACAGAGAGTAGGCTGGCTTAGGAAACCAAGGTGGTCTGAGTTCATTTATTCCACAAACACTTCAGGTACCTGTGTGTGTCAAGCACTGTGCCAGATACAAGGGAACAAAGATGAACAATATAGGTCCCTGCCCACCGAGTAGCAGAGATTTACCCGAGACAGATTTAACAAATTGAGGTACAGGACACCCAGTTGAATTTCAGGTAAAGAACAAATAATTTTTTAGTATAATCATTTTAGTATAATATAATACACTTTTTGTTTATCCCACTAGGGGTATACTTATACTAAAAAAATGATTTGTTGTTGATCTGAAATTCAAATTTGGTTGAGTATCCTGTATTTTATCAGGCAACCCTACCCTAAAGGCACCTGCCTGACTTGCCCCCCTTGGGGTCAATGGATATGTAGGGATAACCCATAACTTCTCTCATGCCCAAAGTCCCCTCCGAGGGATGTTACAAGGCAATCCAAGAATGAAAGAAGGCATGCTTCCAGCTACTAGAGGTCTGACTCACTCAGGCCATGGCTTCATAGCCAACACCTGATAACTAGAGACAGGGTCAGGGAAAGGGAGCTGAGTGTCCTCTCCTAAAGTCTGATGCCATGGCATTCTCCAGGGAACATTAGTTCCCTCCAGGGTATGGAATATTGGTCTGTCTGTGTCTAGACCACTGATGTGTTCTCTATATATTAACACAAGACAATGCTGAGGAAGTTTCCAAAGGAATAATAATAATATCAATTAACAATAACAATCATACTAATAATAAAATCTAACATCTATTGAGCAGTGTGTTATCTGTTAGGAATAGTGCTTCACACTGATTCTGTCATTTCACTTTGTAACAACACTATGAATTAGGTACAGTTGTCTTCCCTATTATATAAATAGGGAAACTGATACAAAAAGTACAAAAAATAAAATGAAGATCTCTGTAAGTAAAAAAAAATATATTTAAAAAAAGCCAGAAACTGATCCAATAAAATTATCCAGGAAGATTTACTATAATCATATGAAATTTGAAGTTTTTTGGAAGAAAATGCTATTAACTGTTGTTATAACCCAGAGCTTTATGTAGAAAGAAAAAAAATTGTGAATTTGTGAGAAGTTCTTCTTCTAACAAGTCATATGTTTTCAGATTTTTAAATTTGCATAATGCTCAATATCTGATGTATGCATATTTGGTGTATTTTATGCCTTAACAAATTTTTAAGCTTTAATAATTCCAGCTATGGAAATTTCTGAAATAAAGTTCAAAAACTTGAACTGAGTAATATTCTATTATATGTATATGTGTGTGTATATATATATATATATATATACCACTTCTTCTCTATCCATTCATCTGTGGGTGGATACTTGGACTGCTTCTATAATATGGTTATTATAAATAATGCTGCAATAAACATAGGGGTGCATATACCTTTAAATCCATGTTTTCTTATTCTTTGGGTAAATACCCAGTAGTGGAATTACTAGATCACATGGTAGTTCTGCTTTTAATTTTTTGAGAAACCTCCAAACTGTTGTCCACAGTGGCTGCACCAGTTTGCATTCCTACAAAAGTTCATAAGTGTTCCTTTTCCTCCACATCTTTGACAACACTTGTTGTTTTTGGGTTATTGACTTTAGCCATACACTGATAGGTGTGAGGTGATATCTCATTGTGGTTTTGATTTGCATTTCCCTGATAATGAGTGAAGTTGAGCATCTTTTCTTGTGTCTGTTGGCCATCTGGATGTCTTCTTTGGAGAAATGTCTGTTCATGTCTTCTGCCCATTTTTTAATTGGATTATTTGTTTGATGTTGAGTTGTATAAGTTCTTTATATATTTGGGATACTAACCCTTTACTGGATACATCATTTGCAAATATCTTCTCCCATTCAGCAGGTTGCCTTTTAGTTTTGCTGATTGTTTCCTTGGCTGTGCAGAAGCTTTTTAATTTGATGTAGTCCCAATACTTTATATTTGTTTTTGTTTCCCTTGCCTCAGGCGACACATCTAGAAAAAATTTGCTATGGCAGATGTCAGAGAAAATACTGTCTGTGCTCTCCTCTAGGGCTTTTATGGTTTTGGGTCTCATTTTAAGTCTTTAATCCATTTTGAGTTTATTGTGTATGATGTGGGAAAGTGGTCCAGTTTCATTGTTTTGCATGTGGCTGTCCAGTTTGTTCAAGAGACTTTCCTATTGCATCTTCTCGCCTCCTTTGTCAAAGATTAATTGACCATATAATTGTGGGTTTCCTTCTGGATTTTATTCTGTTCCTTTGAAGTAAGTGTCTATTTTTGTGTCAGGACCATACTGTTTTGATTACTACAGCTTTGTCGTATATCTTGAAAACTGGGATTGTGATACCTCCAGTTTTGTTCTTTTTCAAGATTACTTTGGCTGCTCCAAGTCTTTTGTGGTTCCATACCAATTTCAGGATTATTTGTTCTAGTTCTGTGAAAAATGCTATTGATATTTTGATAAGGATGGCATTAAATCTGTAGATTGCTTTGGGTAGTATGGATATTTTAACAATATATGTTCTTCCAATCCATGAGTATGGAATATCTTTCCATTTATTTTTGTCAACTTCAATTTCCTTCATCAATATTTCATAGTTTTCAGAGTACAGGTCTTTCACCTTCTTGGTTAAGTTTATTCCTACATATTTTATTGTTTTGGTGCAATTGTAAATGGGATTGTTTTCTTAATTTCTCTTTTTTCTACTTTGTTATTGTTGTAGAGAAATGCAACTGATTTCTGTATATTGATTTTGTATCCTTTGCCTTTATTGAATTCATTTATTAGTTCTGATAGGGTTTGTTTGTTTCTGTGTTTTTTTTTTTTTTTGGTGGCATTGTTAGACTTTTTTATATATAGTATCATGTCATCTGCAAATAGCGAATGCTTTACTTCTTCCTTACTCCTACTTATGTCTTTTCCTTTCCACTCAAAGAGTCCCCTTTAACATTTCTTGTCAGGCTGATTTAGTGGTCATGAATTTCTTTTACTTTTATTTATCTGGGAAACCCTGTATCTCTCCTTCTATTCTGAATGATAGCTTTGCTGGATAGAGTACTCTCAATTAGAGATTTTTTCCTTTCAGCACTTTGAATATCTTACACCATTCTCTTCTAGTCTTCCAAGTTTCTACTGAAAAATCAGCTGATAGCCTTATAGAGTCTCCTTTGTATGTAATGTTTTCTTTTCTCTTGCTGCTTTTGAAATTCTCTTTATCCCTACTTTTTGCCATTTCAATTACTATGTGTCTTTGTGTGGAACTCCTTGGGTTGATTTTGTTGGGAGTTCTCTGTGCCTACTGGTTTTGGATTTCTGTTTCCTTCCCCAGATTGGGAAATTTTCAGCTATTATTTCCTCAAATAAAATTTCTGCCCCCCCCCACCCTTTTCTCTCTCTTCTCCTTCTGGTATCCCTATAATGTAAATGTTACTGTGCTTGATGGTGTTGCAGAGTTCTAAGTCTTTTTCACTTATTATTATTATTTCTTCTCTCTCCTCTTCAGCTTGATTGCTTTCTATTACTCTGTACTCCAGTTTGCTGATCTGTTCTTCTGCTTCTTCTAGTCTATTATTTATTCTCTCTAGTGTATTTTTACTTTCAGTTATTGAGTTCTTCATCTCTGACTGGTTCTTTCTTATGTTTTCTATCTCCTTGTTAAGGGTTTCACTGAGGTCCTCTACTCTTTTCTTTCTTTATGAGCATTACTTTCAATTATCTATCAGGCATATTACTCATCTCTATTTCATTTAGCTCTCTTGCTGTGATTTTGTCCTGTTCTTCCTTGGGAACATATTCCCCTGTCTCCTCATTTTGTCTAACTCTTTGTGCTCTTTCTTTTTTTTTTTTTTTTAAGATTTCTTTATTTGAGAGGGGGGAGGGGCAGAGGGAGAGAATATTTCAAGCAGACTCCCAGCTGAGTGTGGAGCCCAAATAGGGCTTGATCCCATGACCTATGAGATCATGACCTGAGCCCAAAACCAAGAGTTGGACACTTAATTGACTGAGCCACCCAGGTGCTCCTCTTTGTGCTCTTTCTATGTGTTAGGAAATTCAACTTCATTTCCTGCTCTTGAAAGTAGTGGCCTTATGAAGAAGAGGTCCTGTAGTGCCCTGCAGTGCAATGTCCCCTGTTCACCAGAATCTGTTACTTCAGGGATATCTCCTATGTGTGTTGAATGCACCCTACTATTTTGGCTGAGCCACTTTTGCTTTCAGCCCTGTCTCTCTTTGCCTGCTGTGGGCAGTGTTTGTTCCCTATGTTATTATTGGGTCAGTTTGGGTCTGCCTTGGTCTTGAGATGAGTCAGACCAGGAATTTACCAGAGATGCAGTAGAACTGATCAGCAGTGTGCTTTCCCTGTGTTGTCCCTTGAGATGGTTTATTGGCAGCTAGGGCCTGCATTAAGACCAGATGTCTGCCCACAGCCCACTGGGGATAGGTCTGTAGGAGAATGTGGGGATGGAACTTATGGTCTTAGCATGCTTCATGCAGGAGTATTGTGGGAGTGGACCTTGAGTTGCTTTAGACAACTGCAGCAGGACTAGAGGGGGTGTGTCTACAGGAGAACACAGGGGTGGGGCACACTGTCAGCAAATTAGGTGAGAGTGTTTGTGCTGTGCTGGTTCCCACAGGTGTCCATGTGTCTAGGCTGGGAAGCAGGGGAAGGAAATGGTGCTTGTCAGTTCCTTTGTTCCTGGAGAAGTCTCCTAAAGATGTCTGTCCCTCCAGCACAAGCTCTGAGATTAGTAAATAAATCTTCCCATATACCCCAAACGTTTTTCAAATTGCTACTTCTAGGCTGTATCTCTACAGAGCTGTTTGTTGTACTGTGTCTTTAAGGGCAAGGAATTTGTTTCCTCTTTCCCTCTGGCTCTCCCAGAGTGGAGCCTGCTGATTTTTAAAGTTCCATGTGTTAAGCCCCCATTGTAAGAATTCACGAAATTAGTCCCCTGTGGTTTCCAAAGCCAAATGTTATGGGGATTCATCTTACCTGTGTGGGTTTCCCATGCCTGGGGTACTTGCTGTGATGGTTTGTTTCTCCTCTTGATGCCCATGGTGTCCCTTCCTCCATGGACAGACCCATGGGTCCATTTAGCCTCCACCATGTCTCTACCCCTCCTACCCTCTTCAGTGTGGCCTTTTCTCTACATTTAGCCATGGAGAGTCTGTTCTGCCAATCTTCAGGTCATTTTCTGGGTTATCTACATCGATGTGGGTGTTATCTAGTTGTATCTTTGGGACAAGGTGAGTGTAGGATCTTCCTACTCCACCATCTTCCCCAGAAGTCCCATTGGATCTTTTAAAAGTAACCTTGATAATCATCATGGTTTGTAAAATACCATCCAGTGATAGTACCATCTTTGTTTCATTTGTAATAGGAGTAAAAGTTCAGCTTTTAGAATCATCTGGCTGGAAGATGTCAAAACCTCCCATCTGTTTGTGGGCAGCCAGTATCATATGTATCATAAAGGGAAACATGTTTGTGATTAGCCTTTATTCCCATGTACTGATTCTTGAAATCTACTCATGTATATTTCAGTGAAGCATGGTATAGATTATAAATTTTGCATTATGTATGCAAAACTATAGGAAGCCTATAAAAATTATATAGATATGTATTTAAGTTTTCTCAGTAATAGCTTATTAGACAATAAACAATATCCTGGTTACTTAAGTGATGATCTACTTGCTTTTCCAGTGGCACCATTTGCATCTGTCCCTGGGCTGAACTAATGGGAATTTTAAAAATTGAGGGCCCCAAAGCTATGAACCCTCCCTCAAAGCAAGTATCCCTCTCTGGGCCAGCCAGGAAACCTGCCAACCAACCTCTCCCAGTGCCCACCACACACATGGCCCCAGAATGGGTGGAATATAATTGAAAAAATATCACCAGCACTTTCATGTTGGTTTTTCCTAAAAAGCAGTGCCATTAGAAAAACCAGAATTGTATTTTCTCATTCCCACCTATGTACTATACCAGGTTTACCTTGTCCCTTAGGGGAAAATAGCCATATGCTTGAAAACGCCAGTGTTTTGTATATTTGAGGCCCTTTTCATGAACCTCTAGGAAAAATAGTAAAGAGTGCCAGGTAAATACACACAGACAAACCAATAGAATTATTAAGCCATCTTGATGAATGGATTTTTAGGGATTATTAACCCTTATATTTATAAAGAAGAATAACCCCATATTATATTGATAGTGATTGTTTAATAAAAATTTGGGACCCCTGGGTGGCTCAGTCGGTTAAGCATCTGCGTTTGGCTCAGGTCATGATCCTGGGGTCCTGGGATTGGGCTCCCTGCTCAGCAGGAAGCCTGCTTCTCCCTCTGCCTGCCACTCCCCTGCTTATGCTCTCTCTCTGGCAAATAAATAAATAAAATCTTTAAAAAAATTCAAAGTAGCTCTAGGCTGACTCAGGCAGGTAAAGGAAGATAAATACACACTACTTTTCTGTAATCATTTAGCACCTTAGCATCAAGTGAACTATTTCTGCAGCTTATTTGTAGGCTCTTACTGTATCTAAGGCACTATGTTAGTCCTTAGAGGGGTTCCAAATTTATTCTACATATAACCCCTGCCTTAAAGGAGGTAATTTTAATGACTCACCTAGTGCTTTATAAATTCTACTGTAAAAAAAGATAGTTGGAACTATTAATATCAGTCATGGAAAATCTCTTCCCTCCAACATATTAAAAATCAAAAAGATTTTTTTTATTTCATAATATAAAAGAGTCACACTGATTACCATAAAATTAAGAAAACCATGAGTTTATACAATCCATTTGAAATGTTCTATCAATTTCAGCACAAACAAATCGCCTCTTAACAATTTTCCAAAAAAATGTCTGGCATGAATTTCATGTGAAAGCCATGCTTTTGTAGAACTGGATAAGAATATGGTAGATAACCATACAAACTGCTTTTTATTCTCTGAATTCTTCAACAACTCCTTCTAATGTAAGGTTGGCACACACACACCAATGTTTATAAACTTCTAGCAGAAGAAGGTATAGAAACAATTTCAAAGATCTATGTCCATTGTTCACCTGAAACTAATGTAACAATGTGTGTCAACTACACTCAAATAAAAAAAAAAACTTTAAAAGAGAAGGAAGTTTAGCACACAGATCAGTTCGCTATTGGCCGCAACAAAGAGCCCTAGAGTGTGGGTATCAGTACAGGCAAGATTGAGCAAAGGGTTCAGATCATACCTAGAGTGATCTGTGATGTTAGAGCTAATTGGAAGCTGAAGAGGATCTGTGTGGTTGCATGAAGAAAGTCTCCCACCCACACCACTCCCATTAGCAGGCCACACATCTGCCAGTTCATGATGGTTGTATAATGCAAGGGCTTACAAATGGTCACATAACGGTTGTAGGCCATCACACTAAGTAGGATGACCTCAGCAGCTCCAAAGAAATGTTCTCCAAAGCTTTAGGTCATACACCCATTGAATGGAATGGTCTTTTATAGAGTAAATCTATAATCATTTTAGGGGTATTTATAGAGGAATAGCAGGCATCAGTAAAGAAGAGATAGGCCAGGACGCTTGGGTGGCTCAGTTGGTTAAGCGTCTGCCTTCGGCTCAGGTCATGATCCCAGGGTCCTGGGAATGAGCCCCACATCGGGCTCCTTGCTCAGCAGGGAGCCTGTTTCACCTTCTGCCTCTGCCTGCCTACCACTCCCCCTGCTTGTGCTCTCTCTCTTACTATCTCTCTCTCTGTGTCAAATAAATAAATAAAATCTTAAAAAAAAACAAAAAGAGAGAGATAGGCCAGAAAAAGGTACATGAGAGACCCCAGTGATGGGCTGGCAGTGATGGTGACTACAATGAGCACATTTCCTACCACAGAAATGATGTAGATGACAGAAACTAGAACAAATATAATTTTCTTTAAAAAAATGGGGGCACCTGGCTCAGTGGGTGGAGCATGCAGCTCTTGATCTTGGGGTTATGAGTTCAAGCTCCATGTTGGGTGTAGAGATTCCTTAAAAATAAAATCTTAAAAAAAAAAAACAAAACCCTATGTCCATTGTAGTTACTCAATAAACATTTGCTAAATGACTAATAAAAAATTTATCAGGTAAATTTTTCTGTTTTGAATAAGAAGCAGTTCAATAGAGAGTAACACTGTCTTAAGGGTACATGTGACCACCATCTAATGCAATGATTTTTATTCCTTTAGGAAAAAACCAAGCACTGAGTTTGAAATCCCTGAGAAGCTGGAAGAAATTAAGCTCACATTGACTGAAAATGAAGACCGTGAAAAGCTACAAGTTAAAATACAGGCTTTTGAAGACAAAATAAATGCTGAGAGCAATACTCCTAGCTCTATCAGAAGATATAGTTTGGGCCAATTTTCTAAGGAAGAAAGAAAAGACATTAGATTTAGCAGGTATAAATTTTGCTTGGCTGGTTTTTTAAAGTATGCACTTCATGCTTGCTATTAGTTTTGTTATCACACTATTATGGGGTGGTTTTTAAATATCTTTCACCTATAGCATGCAAAGCCCCATCTTTTCATGAATGAAATGGCATTCACCTGCTTCCATTATCCAACAAAGCTTGCTATAATAAAAAGGAGAATACAAATGGAAAACAAACCTATGGCTTATTTTTTAAATATACTTTAAATATAGATGTGCTATATATATATTTTTAAAGATTTTATTTATTATTTATTATTTATTTATTTATTTATTAGAGAGAGAGCACAAGCAGGGGGAGCGGCAGGGAGAGGGAGAAGCAGGCTCCCCACTGAGCAGGGAGCCCAATGTGGGGCTCGATCCCAGGAACCTGGGATCATGACCTGAGCCGAAGGCAGATGCTTAACTGACTGAGCCACCCCAGGTGCCCTATAGATGTGCTATATTGAGAATGACTGTCAAAAGCCTCTCTTGTTTTCTGATGAAAAAGCAGAAGCAAAAGTAGAAAAAAAAGAATATAACTATGTAAGTCTACTATTTTCCAGTTAGTTTTGCCATGAAATTGATTTTTAAATCTCTGTTTTTGGAGGTGGCCTAGATCTTCCAAGGTTTGGCTTATTACATAACTTGTTGCTGCTCTATGTTTTTATCAAATCTGTTAATAGCACCAATTTTCGGTTTCACACTCTAGAGGAAGTCATTTTGCCCCACCATTATTCTTTCTTTCCTTCTCAGTGGATGCTAGCTCAACTTCTTTATCTGTCTTGGCTTTTTGTTTGTATTGCAGGTCAAAGAGTTTGGCTTTGCACACTGTGCTAACAAAGAGCATGAGTTCAGATGATGGGGAAGTTGTAGAGAGTGAAGATATGCCAGCCAGCACCTTTCTTTCAGAAACAGACCCACTTAGCCAAGGAAATGACAAGTTGCCCTTTAAGGCAAACTCTGGCAGATCACAGCTGGGAAGTTCTTCAGTTTCACACCCAAGTATTATACATACAGAATCAGAGTATTTGCCAGAAACAGTTAAAGCAAACTGCCAGGAAGAAACTCCAGAAACTACTGCAAGTCCTGTAGAATACCAAGATAAGCTCTACTTGCACTTAAAAGAAAACTTCAGTAAAGTAAAAGCATATGCTGTGGAAATCGGAAAGAAGATTCCGGTCCCTGATCAGTGTACCATTGAAGGTATGTGCTCTAAACACCCTAAACTTGAGAAATTTCAGTCATCGCTGGGGGGCAAAAAGGCTCAAATCATAAAAATTGCCATGCCCTGGATTTTTTTTTGCAAAATAGATCGTTTCAAAACACCCTCACAGTATTTTAATTGCTTTTTTCCCCCTAATAAGTTCAATCATCTTTTTTATTTCTATTCAAATCTACTTAGATGTACTTAAGTTCACCGACTCCGATTTTTTTCAAACCTCAAAATATATTGTTCCTGGTTCTCTGTCCGTAGTGTTTAGGAAACTCCTGGAAGGGGTCCGTGTTCCCTAAAGCAGGCTCTGGGGTAAGGGTCCAGTCAGAGACATTTTTCTAGCCACATAATCATGCAAGGAAGCCATGCACAACATTGAGCTCCAAGAGATTTTTCTCTCAATCATTCAGCAGCATGTATGAAGCAGCTACTGTGTGCCAGGCAGTATGCTAAAAAAAATGCATCTTTGTGTGAGATTCAGCTGTGACCCAAACAGATACAATCCCTGGCCTCTGGAGATTATAGAAAAAAAAGAGTGAGATCATAGTCAGGAGGTGATATATGTCAGGACCCAGTGAGAGTGTGAGCTAGTCAGAAAACAGAGAACAAAGAAAAAGATGTCAGGAACTGGGATTTCCCTCGGGTGCACAATTTAAGGAGGTGCCAAAAATTTTTAAGTTAAGACAGGATCAGTATGTCTTGCCAAACCATATTGGAGCAGAGGCAAAAGGAGCAAGAGGTAATATTGATCATGTTTCCACTTACAATTTTGATTTTGTTCATCATGAACCTTTTGTATTAATTTTGATTTTTTTCGAATATTATGTATTTTGACTACTAAATTTTCTCATGCTTCTTAAATTTTGTGCCCTGTTCCTGGAAAAGAGGATAGGTTTGAGGCATACTTACTAAAATGGAAGAGTGCCGGGGCAAGCTCATCCTTCTGGTAGTGAGTTGAACAGATTTGGATATTTTGAAGGCACTGTCAGCTAATTAGGTTTTTCTTGCAGTCCTTCTCAGTTAGCAGCCATTATATTCCCTTGAGATCAAGATGAAGGTCCTAGCCCTCTTGTTGGACGTGACAGCTTTTCCCAGACTAGACAGCACATCTTCCAGAAAGAAACAGTGGAAGGATAGTGAATCCAATTCACATTCACCCACGCACTGACTGTCATCCCCCTCAGTGGATGGTACTAGGAGGGTCCCATTTTCCATACTCCACTTACTATCCCTTCTCCCACTCCAAAGCAGAGAAAAGAATGTATTCTCATGCTAACAAAGGGAAAGGGGGATTCAAGCATTTGGGAATGACAAATATTGTCTGCATATCTGTAGAATCTGACATTTTCAGAGGTGTTTACATTAATTCGTTGATTAGGATTCTTAAAACTCTTTTTTTAATGGTGACCAAAAAAAGTGATATTGCTCATGTTCAATATAAGTTTTGGATAATTAGGTATAACAAGATTTGAGATTAACTAAAATCAATAAAACTCAACACAAACTCTTTACAATTTCGCATTTCATTAATACTCTATGTATTTAATGCACAGGTTGGAGAATTTAATGTAAAAGAGGTTAAATGAATTTCCCAGCTTAAGGGAGGAAGTTTGTAGCAAATGTAAAGTTAGACATATTTCCATCTGCTAGAATAGTTTTGTTTTTTAAGTTTAGCTTAAAACATTGAAGCTGTGCTATGTGATGAGTTTTAACCTTGTGAAAACCTGTGGAGGTCCTGCAGTTACTTCAAGCGTCTAATTGTCAAAAACACATGGTATTTCTTATTGCCTTGAATTATTTTGGGAGTTTGAGGGTGACTTGGGTTTTTTTTCCAAAATATTGAATGAATCCATCATCTTTACTCAAAACAAACAAAAATCAAAAGGTATTTTCTTTTGATGTTTCCTACCGGGAATGGCCTAGAACTGAGTATGTATTTTTTTGAGTTGACATTTTGGAATTTATTCGCATTTTTGTAATTTCCTGGAAGTTTCTGGAAAATTCCTTGTGCAGGGATATGTGTGAGGGATTTATATGACTCACTGTAAATACATCCACTGAGAAAGGACTCGTGCTGACTGCAGGGGACGCATTGTTATTCTTCCCGAGATTGTGTAAACCATTCAGGAGAAGGCCAGCAGTCATCTGGCTGACACAATTTTGCTTGCTGTCATGAGATCACTCAGCTCAACAGTATCACATTTCTTTCCTTAAAAATTTCTTGAAGAAAGATTTAGGCTTAGAAACTGTATTACGGTTATTGTGTTGTTGGTGTAAAAAAAGGCACATTTGGCCTTTCTTGCTGAATTATGCAAAGTAATCAAGAAACAAAGGGAAGAAGCATAGAAATCACTTCCACAACATTTAGAGTTAAAAAGAAAAATAGCCAGCAGGAAACAAGAACAACAACAACAATGAGTTAGGACTAATTTTAGACTGATGTCATAATGCCTACACCATAAGAAAATGATAAAACAACACTTTAAGGAAATTCTTTTGGTATCCTTTTGAATCATATGGAAAAAACCAATACTAATATCTGACTCCCTTACTTTGACCTACAAAAATGTCACTTTCATAAGGTTCAATCTAATACTTTAGTAATAAACTATGTTGAAAGAACAGGAACTTTACTAGTCAGAGTGCAGCAGAATTCAGTATTAGGTGAATCAAGGTCACAAATACCATTCTTATCCCCAGTCAGCCCTCTTATTATTGCATGATATTAATCACAGAGGGGGCAGGTAATGGACTATAAATACAGCAGCACAAATCTATCATCATGTCTGGAACAATTGTCAAACCCCAGGTCTTATTGAGGTTGGGTCAGCAGTGTCATTTTGAGTATGAAAGAGCCTGTTATTCCCAGGTCAATAATTCTCTCCTGGGCCTTCTAGGCCTCTGGTGTGGATGCAGTTTAGCCAACCATGGAAAGTTAGGTATTCATATTCAGAGTGATGGGCTGACATCACTGCCTGATTGTATTTGCGTACAAGGCTGAAGGAATTTAGTTCATCAGCTAAAGGGCATTTTAAATATCTGAATCACTGGAATTCGTTTATGTGAACAAAAATGATTAGAGGTTAAAAAAAAACCCCAAAACACATGCTATTGAAATAAATCCTTGAAAATCTGACCCATCACTGGTGTTCTATAAAGGATGATATAAAAGCTTACAAGAACCCATCAATGCGGCTTTGGTTCGCTTTGAAGTATTCCCTGATTGGGTGCAAATACATTCCATCTGTAGAGCATATCAGCAAGCCTGACTTGCAGAAAGCTAATTTTAAAGCTAGTAATGTCGTCCTTTCTCTAACAGACTGACATGAGGTGATTTTTCAACTTGAACCAATATAAGAATATACAAAAATAAAAGTTCATTTAAAATATCAAGAAACAGGTGCTGTTTCATAATTAATTACAAATAAAGTTTTCTTATTGAAATTTTGCATGTCCAACCCCATGCTGGGACGACCAAGGAGGCAAAGCCAGCCCAGGCCTTACCTCTTTCTCCTTGGTTGGTCTCGTCTGGGGGGTGATATAACACTCATTCATTGAGTGGTTCTGGAGGAAGTGTCCTTTTTAAAAATAGATTGGTTTAGCTGTAGGATTAGGATCATTTATCCTTAAGGAGAATTGTAAGATTTGGAGGCAGACACGAATCCTCAAGCTTTTCCACACAATTTCAGAGGAAAAAACAGCAGATAGTAAGATATTACAAATTCCCTGTTGCCTCATTTCATTGATATGGTCCACTGGGGCTCCTGTTTGAAGAACACTAGCTAGGGAAAAGTTTTCTAGAGAATTTTTCTTGGTGCTTGGGAATTTATCATGGATTACCTGTCTGCCAGTTCCCATTTCTCCTGAGTGGGTTTTAGTCAAAAGAAGATAGATAAAATAGTGGCCAGGTTCTCCCCTTAACCTTATCCAGCCACTCATATCCTGGCTCCAGTCATCCTCAGTTTCCCATGAGAAACATTTAAATAAAAACATTTAATTAATTATAAAACATTTAAATAAGTAAAAAGAAGACCTACAAACCCTTTTGGAAAGATCCCTTCCAAACTCTTCTATTCAGTTAACATCAGTTACTGCCCTTGTTCATCCCCAACAGAGTAGCTGCAAGGTCACTGGTAAAGATGTTACACATTTAAATACACACCTTAACTATTTGCAGAGCTCCACTAGAGAACATCAGATAACTTTATTTCTCATTAATTATATTTTCAAAAGTTACTTCTAAAAAAAAAAAGAAAAGAAAAAGTTTGATTTTCTTTGAACATTCAAATAGATAAAGAAAAATGCCCTAACCATGCTATTGAACAAAAAGGTATGCTGATTATCTGCATGTTGGCCTATCTGATGTGTATCTATGAATGAGAAGTATATTCATCCACCTAGGAAACAGTACAAAGTAAAATTGGTGAGCACATGTACACGCGGGCCATTTTGTATGGAAATCCAGGAGTGATTATCTGCCTATAAATCAAATGAGTCATCTAATCCTCCTAATATAGTGCCCACCTTGGGTAGGTTTAAAGAGACATTGTTAATAAATAAAGAGAAGTAAAAGCAAATTCATAATGGAGCAAAAATGCACAGGAGTTCATTTGGCATATCCTGCCCGAAATTTAGGCAGCCACATTAAAAGAAGGAGAAGGGGAGATGCTTAGGAGCAGAAGTAGTTTGCTGTGGCAGGTTTCATATTCTTAAATATATTCTTCTAAATGTATTATTTTTATAATAGAAAGATATGGCATTATGTTCTTATATCTGTAGTTAGTATTTTTTTAATCTTTTTTTTAGTACAGTTCATACTCAGAGATTATTATTAATCATCCCTGATTTTTGTTTGGGGGTTGTCTTTACTCCAAAGCATGCAGTGCTGTACGAAATGGTCCTGGACCATGGGTGGTCACCAGCACAAGAGTACATTCCAACCCAGCTTGCTACAAACCAAATTTCAGGAAGTGAATGTTATTTTTCCATTTGCTTCCATTATGAAACTGGCAGTATATGCCCTGTAAGGAAACAAAATGGTCCCTGGATATCATCAAATCTCATTTAAAAACTGAGCAAATCTGTATATCTGAGCTCTGTTGATGATAAAGAGCTGGTAGCCAAGGAAACTGAAAAGAGTTTTGATATAACATAGGAAAAGGCAAAAAAAAAAAAAATTGATTTTCTCTTGTTTGATCCACAATAGCCATCAAACCCTCAGATGATGGAGTAAGATTTTAAAGTTTTTTTCCAAAAACACAGGCAACTACATAATTGACAATCAGGAGTCCAGGTATTGATAATTTGGGAGGTATTTATTTGTGTTACAGTCTATTTTCATAGAGTTATATGTTTACAAACAGCAGATAAGTCTGTCTAAAGCAGACAGAGTCTCATGTCATGTGTTGGCAGATCCATTTGGAGTGAATGAAAGAGTTACAAAAAGAACACCAAATTCCTGTTTCCTCTGTTCACATTTTTGCCCTATCCATATTAGAGACCAGTAAGAAATTATAAAATGAAGATTTTTTCTTTTTTTAAAAACTGATTCAGTGAACTTTTAAAAATAAGTTGCTTTATGGGAAACATCATTTTTCATATGAAATATTCACATTAATTATCCAATAGCCATTAAAATATTATGTCACCATTAAAACAAGCCACAAATGTGGGAAACATAATGCCATTTCAGAAATTCTGAGTATGATTCTGCTTCTCATATCAAACTTCTTAATTTCTTTTTTTTAAGATTTATTTATATATTTTAGAGAGAGAGAGAGAGAAAGACAGCACGAGAGGGGGAATGGCAGAGGCAGAGGGAGAGAGAGAGAGTCCCAAGCAGAGCTGGCGTGGAGCTCATCGTGGGGCTCGTCGTGGGGCTCATCATGGGGCTCAATCTCATGGCCCTGAGATCATGACCTGAGCCACAATCAAGAGTCTGATGCTTAACGGACTGAGCCACCCAGGCACCCCAAACCTCCTGATTTCTAAGTATCCTTTTCAGATTGGCTTCTTGCATTTAAGCTTCCTTTACATCTTTTTGTGGTTTGATAGCTCATTTCTTTTTTGCATAAATAATATTCCATCGTTTGGATGTATCTACCATTGTAGAATCATAGAGAATAGTTTCACTGCCCTAAAAATCCTTTCTGGTCTGTCTGCTCATCCTGAATATTCATTCTTCATTAATTCTACAAATGTTTCTGAGTGCCTACTCATGTCAGCATCCTTCTAGGAACTTCAGAAATGTCAGTGAACAAAAGACGCAAATATCCTTGGGTTCACAGAGGTGATTCTAGTAGTGAAAAACATACAATAAATAATAAGAATGATAAATAAATAATAGGGTGTTAGAAAGTGTTAAGTGCTATAATAAAAGAAAATATAGAGCCGGCTAAGAACCAGGACAGAAAAGATTTACATATATGTATATACAGAAGGGGATGGTTCTAGAAGAACACATATCAAACTGTCACCACTAGTTTTCTCTGAAGAATCAAATTGGGGATGGAGGTGGAGGAGAAGTGGAGGGTGAAGGTGAAACTTGCACATTTTTAAAGTACACATTTCTGTAAAGTTCGGAATTTTGCAACAAGAGTGGTTGACTTCAGTAATAAAGAGAGATGCTGGTAACTTGGACCTGGGTGATAATTCCAGATTCCCAGCATCCTGCTGAACCAGAGTTTATAGAACTGAGCTTCAGTCCCAACTCTGTTATTGGGCAGTTTCAATTCCTCAAACAGGGTATTTCATCTCCATGTACTGCCTCTTCCTCACCCTCATTCCAAGAGTATATTACGGGCTCATGGGTTCTTAATCTGTGCTCACTAAAAACTGTCAGGGATGCCTTCAAAGAGCCCCAGATCCCCTCTTTCCTCCTTTCCTTGCCCTACAAGCAGAGCAACTGTAATATAGCTGCTGTTACACAGTGGCCTTCCTGATAGATATTTAAACCAAGAACTCCACAGCTTAAGGAAACTTGAAAAGCGCTTAGCTGGATCATGTTTAAGGTCCATTAAAAGAGCTTTTTATGCTCTAAATGAATTGATTCTAAGTGTGTTATGTCAGAGCTGTAAAAATGCAAATGTTTGTTATTTGGCCAAGTTTTTCATCAGCCTCAGCTTTATTGCTAATTTTATATCTCTAATGTAAAGTTAAAAAAATACTTCTTTCATGTCAGTTTCCTGTCCTTTCTCCAGATATCTGTATTCACCAATTTACAATAGTTTGTTGGGAGAAAATCGGCCAGATTCTTCAATAATTTTGAAGCTGGTCTCACTGTCTGTCTGGATTTATTGATATCTATCAAACAGCAAATGACCAACCATGATTAGCAAATTAAGGCATTGTGCCTGTACAGACTGGTCTATATATTTTTTTACCTTTCTTTCTATTTTAATTCCAATATAGTTAACACACAGTGTTATATTAGTTTCAGGTGTGCAACATACTGATTCAGCACTTACATACATCACCCAGTGCTCATCACAAGTGCACTCCTTAATCCCCATCACCTATTTCACCCATCCCCCCACAACCTTCCGCTCTGGTAACCAGCAGTGTGTTCTCCATAGTTAAGAGTCTGTTTCTTGGTTTATCTCTCTCTCTCTTTTTTTCCTTTGTTCATGTGTTTTGTTTCTTAAATTCCACATATGAGTGAAATCATATGTATTTGTCTTTCTCTGACTTAATCAGTTTAGCAATATACTCTGTAGCTCTATCCATGTCATAGCAAATGGCAAGATTTCATTCTTTTTTATGGCTGAATAGTATTCCATTATATATATATAATGGAATACATATACCATATACCAGTGGTATATATATGTATATACCACTTCTTCTTTATCCATTCATCTATCCATGAACACTTGGGCTGTTTCCATAATTTGGCTATTGTAAATAATGCTGCTATAGTCATAGGGGTGCATTTATCCCTTTTAATCAGTATATTTGTATTTTTTGGGTAAATGCACAGTAGCATCATTGCTGAATCATAGGGTAATTCTGTCTTGTTTTGAGGAACCTCCATACTGTTTTCCACAGTGGCTGCACCAGTTTGCATTCCCACCCACAGGGCAAGAGGGTTCCTTTTTCTCCACATCCTTGCCAATATTTGTTGTTTCCTGTGTTTTTGATTTTAGCCATTCCGACACGTGTGAGGTAGTATCTCATTGTAGTTTTGATTTGCATTTCCCTGATGATAAATGATGTTGAGCATCTTTTCCTGTGTCTGTTGGCCATCTGGATGTCTTCTTTGGGAAAATGTCTATTCATGTCTTCTGTCCATTTTTTAATTGGATTGTTTGTTTTGGGGATGTTGAATTGTAGAAGTTCTTTATATATTTTGGATACTAACCCTTTATCAGATATGTGATTTACAAATATCTTCTCCCATTCAGTAAGGCGTCTTTTACTTTTGTTGATTGTTTTCTTGGCTGTGCAGAAGCTTTAAATTTTGATGTAGTCCCAATAGTTAATTTTTGCTTTTGTTTCCCTTGCCTCAGGAGACATATCTAGAAAAATGTTACTATAGCCGATGTCAAGGACATTATTGCTTGTGTTCCTTCTAGGATTTTTATGGCATCAGGTCCCACA
Source organism: Leptonychotes weddellii (assembly GCF_054177405.1). NCBI lineage: Eukaryota > Metazoa > Chordata > Mammalia > Carnivora > Phocidae > Leptonychotes > Leptonychotes weddellii. The sequence continues at coordinate 96,878,297 of NC_138369.1, read as the reverse complement.
CTTAGTTTTTAATCCATTTTGTGTTTATTTTTGTGAATGGTGTAAGAAAGTGGTCCAGTTTCATTCTTTTCCAGATAGCTGTCCAGTTTTCCCAGTACCATTTGTTGAAGAGACTGTCTTTTTCCCATTGGATATTCTTTCCTACTTTGTCAAAGATTAATTGATCATATAATTGTTGGTTTATTTCTGGGTTTTCTATTCTGTTCTGTTGATCTATGTGTCTATTTTTGTGCCACTACCATACTGTTTTGATTGCTACAGCTTTGTAATATAACTTGAAATCTGGAATTGTGATACTCCAGCTTTGCTTTTCTTTTTCATAATTGCTTTGGCTATTCAGGGTCCTTTGTGGTTCTATACCAATTTTAGGATTGTTTCTTCTAGTTCTGTGAAAAATGCTGTTGGTATTTTGATAGGGATTGCATTAAATGTGTAGATTATTTTGGGTAGTATAGACTTTTTAACAATATTTGTTTTTCCAATCCATGTGCATGGAATGCCTTTCCATTTCTTTGTGTCATCTTTGATTTTTTTCATCAGTGTTTTATGGTTTTCAGAGTACAGGTCTTTCACCTCTTTGGTTAGGTTTATCCCTAGGTATCTTAATATTTTTGGTGCAATTATAAATGGGATTGTTTTCTTAATCTCTCTTTCTGTTGCTGCATTATTAGTGTATAGAAATGCAACAGATTTATGCACATTTATTTTGTATCCTACAGCTTTACTGAATTCATTTATCAGTTCTAGTAGTTTTTTGGTGGAATATTTTGGGTTTTCAATATGTAATATCATGTCATCTGCAAATAGTGAATGTTTTACTTCTTTCTTAGCAATTTGGATGACTTTTATGTCTTTTTGTTGTCTGGTTGGCTAGGACTTCCAATACTATGTTGAATAAAAGTGGTGAGAGTGGACATCCTTATCTTATTCCTGATCTTAAGGGTAAAGATCTCAGTTTTTTCCCATTGGATATGATGTTTGCTGTGGGCTTTTTATAGATAGCCTTTATTATTTTGAGGTATGTTCACTCTAACCTACTTTGTTGAGGGATTTTACCATGAATGGATATTTTACTTTGTCAAATGTTTTTCTGAATCTACTGAAACGATCATATGGTTTTTATCCATTCTCTTACTAATGTGACATATCACATTGATTGATTTGCAAATATTGAGCCACTCTTGCATACCAGGAATATATCCCACTTGATCATGGTGAGTGATTTTTTTTTTTTTTTAATGAGTTGTTGGATTTGGTTTGCTAGTATTTTGTTGAGGATTCTTGCATCCATGTTCATGAGAGATATTCGCCTGAAGTTCTCTTTTTTTGTGGTGTCTTTATCTGGTTTTGGAATCAGGATGATAATGACCTCCTGGAATGAATTTAGAAATTTTCCTCTTTCTGTTTTTTGGAATAGTTTGAGAAGAATAGATATTAACTCGTCTTTAAATGTTTGCTAGAATTCACCTGTGAAGTGGTCTGATCCTAGACTTCTGTTTGTTGGGAAGTTTTTTCTTTTTATTACTGATTCAATCTCCTTGCTGGTAATCAGTCTGCTCAAATTTTTTATTTCTTCCTGCTTTAATTTTGGTAGACTATGTTTCTAGGAATTTATCCATTTCTTCTAGGTTGTCTAATTTGTTGGCATATAGTTTTTCATGATATTCTCTCTTCAGTCATTTGGTTTTTTTGTTTGTTTGTTTATTTCATTATGTTATGTTAATATTTCTGAGGTGTTGGTTGTTATTTCTCTTCTTTCATTTGTGATTTTGTTTGAGTCCTCTCTCCCCCTCTGTGTGTGTGTGATATGAGTCTGGCTAAAAGTTTATCAATTCTGTGGATCTTTTCAAAGAACCAGCTCCTGGTTTCATTGATCTGGTCTATTATTTTTTTAGTTTCTGTATCATTTATTTGTGCTCTAATCTTTATAATTTCCTTCCTTCTACTGGTTTTGGGTTTTGTTTGTTCTTCTTTTTCTAGCTCCTTTAGGTGTAAGATTAGGTTGTTCATTTGAGATTTTTCTTGCTTCTGGAGGTAGGCCTGTATTGCTATAAACTTTCCTCTTGGAAGCACTTTTGCTGCATCCTAAAGATTTTGGACTGTTGTGTTTTCATTTTCATTTGTCTCCATATATTTTTTTAAATTTTCTTGTTGAATTCTTGTTTGACCCATTCATTGTTTAGGAGCATATCATTTAACCTCCATGTATTTATGTTCTTTCCAGATTTTTCTTGTCATTGATTTCTAGTTTCACAACGATGTGTTCAGAACAAGTGCATGGAATGACTTCAGTCTTTATGAATTTGTTGAGACTTGTTTTGTGACCTAATATGTGATTTATTCTGGAGAATATTCCCTGAGTACTTGAAAAGAATGTATACTCTGCTGCTTCAGAAATGTTCTGAATATATCTGTTAGATCCATCTGGTCCAATGTGTCATTCAAAGCCACTGTTTCCTTATTGATTTTCTGTTAGATGACCTATCCATTGATGTACATGGAGTGTTAAAGTCCCCTACCATTATTGTATTACTATTGATGACATCTTTTATGTTTGTTATTAGCTGCTTTTTGTATTTGGGTGCTCCCATGTTGGGTGCATAAATATTTACAACTGTTTTATCTTCTTGTTGGACTTTTCCCTATAATTATATAGTGTGCTTCTTTGTTATAGTCTTTGTTTTAAAGTCTATTTTTTCTGATATAAGTATTGCTGCTCTGGATTTCTTTTCATTTCCATTTGCGTCATAAATATTTCTTTATCCCTCCACTTTCAATCTGCAAGTGTTTTTAGGTCTGAAATTATTCTCTTGTAGTCAGCATATAGATAGGTCTTGCTTTTTTATCCACTCCATCACCCTGTCTTTTTATTGGACCACTTAGTCCATTTACATTCAAAGTAATTATTGATAGATATGTATTTATTGCCATTTTGCTACTTGTTTTATGGTTGTTTCATAGTTTTTCTCTGATCCTTTCTTCTCTTTCTCCCTTTCATGGTTTGCTGGGGTTTTTAGTGAAATACTTGGATTCTTTTCTCTGTAGTCTTTGCATATCTGTTACTGGTTTTTTATTTGTGGTTACTGTTAGGTTTGTATATAAAACATCTTCTCCATATAGCAGTCTATATTAAGTTGATTTTTATTGCTTAAGTTCAAACCTATTCTTTTTTTTAGAGAGAGAGAGGAAGAGAGAGTGAGTAGGGAGGGGCAGAGGGAGAGGGAGAGAGAGAATCCCAAGCAGGTTCTACATCCAATGTGGAACCCAACACGTGACTTGATCTCATGACCTCAAGATTATGACCTGAGCCAAAATCAAGAGTCGGCCACTTAACCAACTGAGTCACCCAAGTGCCCCCAAAACCATCCTTTACTCTTCCCCCCTCATATTTTACATCCTTTTATTTTATGAATCCCTCGACTGATTTTTTTTTTACAAAAATGCTTATTTTTACTTCTTTTGTGGTTCCTAATTTTCATTCTCTCACTTATGGTCTTTCCTTTCCACTCAGAGTGCCCTTTAATATTTCTTGTAGGCCTGGTTTAGTGGTCATGAACTCCTTTATTTTTTGTTAGTCTAAGAAACTGTTCATTTCTTCTTTTATTTCAAATGATAGCTTTGCTGGATAGAGTATTCTTGGCTATAGATTTTTCCCTTTCAACACTTAGAATATATCATGCCACTGGCTTACAAAGTTTCTGCTGAAAAAACTGCTAATAGTCCTATGGGGTTTCCCTTGTATGTAACTATAACTATCTTCTTTTCTATTGCTGCTTTTAGAATTTTTTCTTTATCACTACTTTTTGCCATTTTGATTACTGTGTGTCTTGGTGTGGACCTCCTTTGGTTGATTTTGTTGGAGGATCTCAGTATCTCCTAGATTTGGATACCTGTTTCCTTCCCCAGATATGGGAAATTCTCAGCTATTATTTCTTCAAATAAATGTTCTTACACTTGATAGAGTCACTGAGTTCCCTAAGTTTATTCTCATTTTACAAAATTCTTTTTTCTCTCATTTGTTCAGTATGATTACTTTCAATTACTCTGTCTTCTAGTTCGTTAATTTGTTCTTCTGCTTCCTCCAGCCTGCTGTTTATTCCATCAAATGTATTATTAATTTCATTTATTGTGTTCTTCATCTCTGTTCGTTCTTTTTTATCTCTGTGTTAAATATCTCACTGATGCCCTCCATTCTCAAGTCCAGTGAGTATCTTTATGATCATTATTTTAAATTTTCTATCAGGCAGGGGTGCCTGGGGGGCTCAGTCCGTTAAGCATCTGCCTTCGGCTCAGGTCATGATCTCAGGGTCCTGGGATCAAGCCCCACATCGGGCTCCTGCCTCGGCGGGGAGCCTGCATCTCCCTCTCCCTCTGCCTGCCTCTCCCCCTGCTCATGCTCTCTCTCTCTCTGTATCTCTGTGTCTCAAATGAAGAAATAAAATCTTTAAAAAAAATAAATTTTCTATCAGGCATGTTACTTATATCCATTTTGCTTAGGTCTCTTCCTGTAGTTTTGTCTTCTTCTTTCATTTGTGACATATTCTTCTATCTCCTCATTTTGCTAACTCTCTGTGTCTGTTTCCATGTGTAGGAAAGTCAGCTTGCTCTGAAATTTAGGAAAGTTAGGAAAGTCTCTTACCCTTGAAATTAGTGGGCAGGACATGAACCTTTAACTAGATGGCACAGGTCCTCCTCCACAGGGAATGTGTAGCCATGGTGGAGTCCAGGCCAGCCAGGGCCACTCCACAAAGCATGCATGGGAGGGAGGTGCAGTTTTAACAAGTGCACATATCCTCAGTGGAAGGTCAGGAGATAGTGTTTGCAAGGTTTGTGCAGGTCTTCTGGGGGAGGGGATCTCTGGTACTGGGACTGAGGCAGGTCTGGTTGGAGCGGGGGTTAGGGGAGGTGTAAGCAAGTTAAGTAGTGAGTACAGGTGCCATGCTGGTTCCCACAAGTGGCTCTGTGTTTATGATGAGGGGTCGGGGAGGGAATTGGCACCTACCATCTTCTTTGTTCCTGGAGAAGTCCCTTAGTGAACTCTGAGATTAGTAACTAACTCTCTCTCCTCTAAGTCCCAGGTACCTTTCAAACTGCTGCTTCCAAACTGTATCTCCATGGGAAATTTGCTATGTTGTCTTTTTAAGGACAGGGGCTCAGCTTCCTATCACCCTCTGGGCTCCCTCAGAGCTGAGCCTGCTGCATTTTAAAGTTCCAGACTTTAAGTCCCACTGGTTGTAAGCACTCACAAAATTCAGCCCCTCTGATTTAAAGCCAAATACTATGAGGATTTCTGTTCCCCTTTTAGGAGCCCCAGTGTGCTAATTTGTTATGCATCCTTCTCCATGCGTGTGGCTCTCTCCTTTCAGTGGCAGACCTGTAGGGTTTAGGTTCCCACCAAGTCCTCAAGTCCTTGCCCTTCTACCCTCTTCAATGAGGCCTCTTCTGTACATTTCATTGAATTGAGTTTGTTTTGGGGTCCTCTTCTGGATTGTTTGCTCTAGTGCAAATTTTATCTAGTTGTATCTGTGGGACAAATGAGTTTAGGGTCCTCCTACCCTGCCATCTTCCCCAGAAGTCCCCTGGTTGTTCTATTTTTATTAGAATTGTTGGTTTGCCTTATTTAAAGGAAACCAATTTTATTTCGAATTGTATATTAAGGAGCCCATGAAAATACACAGTAAAAAGAGGTGATTTACTCAATGTGAGGGGGGGAAAAAAGAGAAATAAAATAAATCTAGTAGTTGAGTTTTTTTTTTTTTAATTTATCCCTGTAAATTTTCACATTTGCTAAATGTGGTTTGCAAATTTACTTCTGAGCACCCTGGTGACCAGTAAGGAAGGAAATAAAATCAGTGAAAAATCTAGAGTGTCCATAAATAAAAATATTATAATTGCTTAGAGGGGGAAAAAAAGCTGTTTATTTATTTGGTTAATGATGTTGTATTCACTGAAGCTAGTTCATCAAAAGAGGTGTTTATATTATGCAACAAACATTTACACACTAAACATAAAAATAGAGCACTGGTTCTCAACTGGAAACAATTTTATCCCCAGCTTTGGGACTTCTGCTAATGTCTGGAGACATTTTTGGTTGTCATGAGTGAAGGAGTGGAGGCAGGTGCTACTGTCCTCTAGTGGGTAGAGGCCAGGGATGTGGTTAAATATTCTACAATGGACAGGACAGCCCTCTGCCCAAACAGAGAATTATCCAGCCTGAACTATCAGTGGTGGTTGAGAAACCCTGCAACAGACGCTTGCTTCTCAAAGTGTGGTCCATGAACTAGCAACAATGACATCACCTGGGTACTTGTTAGCAATTCAGATTCTCAGGCCCATCCGAGACCTGCTGAATCAGTATCTATAGTTTAACAAGATCCCTCAAGTAATTCATATGCAATTAAAGTATAAGAAGCACTGCTATGCAGGAATGAGAAATTCCAGTGGCTCCCATATTAGGGAAAATAATTTTATTCCTTACAGTGAATTTGTGATTTAATTAAGTGACTTTTCATTTAATAATCACCTCTTAATTGGGGAGATGACTATTCTTCTCAAGAACACTCAAGGTTACAGGCCTCCAACATCTGGGCTATTCATTGAATTTGTGGTTCCAGTTTTTTTATTTTTTTCTTTGATTTTTTTCTCATGGGATATAGGGTTAAGAAAGGATGAATAGATTTAAAAAAAAAAAAGAAAAGAAAGGATGAATAGGTTTGTAAGCCAGGAAACTCTACTCCATGGTATATGTTTGAATTTGCATTGTGTTTGACCTTCTGACTTTTTATGAACGTGGAATTTAGTTCCTTATGGAAGGTAGTTTTAATATTAAGCTTCAGAATATCTTGGAGATCAATATATCTTCAATGATGATTAGTAAACTTGTATAAATGAATTAGAAACATATGGAATATGTTTCCCTTAAAATATGCAGAGAATTTAAATCAAGCAAAAGTGTGCTAGAGACAAAATATGCTTTCTTAAACCCAAAACATTGAAAAGTGGGTTGAGGCAACTATCTCCATGTGAACTTACCTATCATTAACATTTACCATTGGCCCTCATTCTTTTTAATAGGAAATGATATAATTGTACTTTGGACCATCTTTTCTCTACTGAATCTACCTGATTTTTTTTCTAACTTCTTTTAAAAAGAATCTTGAAAATATTTTTTTTTAAAAAGCTCTTTTCCAGTAAATGTAGACAGTTAGGACATTCCTACATCCCTATTGTGTCTTTCTACGGACTTTTTAGTTTTCAGTCACACCAGTTACACCCATGTGTTTTTTGTTTTTTTTCGTTTGATTGTTCTTTTAACAAATCCTTTGAACTCTTACAAACAATTGAATCTATAGTAAAAAAAAATCAAGACAAATCTTTATATTCTAACAACACTGAAATTGTGTAATCTTTCCATAATTCCAATGTCAAATGTACATTGAACACTTGAGATGTTTGCTAATGTTTTCAGAAATTTTATCGTGTTTAACTTTGCATTTACTACTGTGTATTTTTAATTTATGTGCAACAGCAAGAATAATTATTCTGTCTTCATAAAGTAATTCAGTAACTTATAAATTAAAGGGTTTATTTTTAAGTACTGAAATACAAGGATATTTCCAAAGCTAAGGATAAAACTAGCATATTGCTATCCTTGGTTTGTTGACGTGTTATCTGTGAATACCTTTAATGTAAATTATAGTGTCCTAATGTGTAAGGGGACCCATCTAAGTTCAACTTAGAAACTGATATTTCAAACTCTTGAGGCTTAAGAAATTTCCAAATGCTTTTTAGTCAAGCACTATTATTGTTAACTTTTGAACTCATGCACATTTTAGGGAAATGTAATCCATGTGTTTCAAATTTATTTTCACTTTATCCATCAAGATAGGGTTTGGTAAACTCTTCCTATCCTTATGAGGTGTTTTACTGATAAAAATATCATCAAAAAAGGACCTTTGCTGGTATTAAGAAGAGACCTATACCCAAACTGCCTTAATAATGACCCAAGTGACTTTTGAAAAAAAAATTTTTTCTAGTTTTGGTCACACTTCTTACTGTTAAACAGACAAACAAATCCACATATCTTAACATGGAATCATGGAATCAACTAGTTGTGGGCAGGGTTTGTACAGGGAGAAGGTGAATAGGCTACTTTGCCCATTCATGTTAAACAAGGTTGAGCTTGGAACTACTGCTACAATAAAGTAATGATGAGAGTTAGATATAATAAATCAGTTAAAGGGTCTGAGAAGAATTCCCCTTCTCTTTTTCAATCCAAGGTCTATACTACCACCACTTTCTTGAGCAGGTGCCTCAAATAATTTCTATTAGCAATGCATTTCTTTGTGTTATCACCCTTTGACCCTTTCCTCCAGAGAGTCAGCTCACATTCTCCAGCCAGATGAGGGATTGGAGATACAAGAACCTAAAAGGGAGAATGTGGGGGTGAGGTGTCCTGAGTGAATGGACCAGTATGATAAGAACAGTTGGAGCCCTCAGCTGCCTTTGCATCTGCTCACTCAGTGCTTGACCACACCAGCCCAGAAGGAAAAGCAGGGTTGACATCTTTGGTGGGCAGCTGACCAGGACAGAGAAATCCATGCAGCAATGAGTCCCACCAAAGTCAGCCTTTGCGGCCATTGTAGGCCTTCTCAGGTCACAAATCACTGCCTTTGTCAGATAAATGACTTTTCCAAAATACTTGTTTGTGTCCTGGAGTTTTTCACTACCCTTGCATGAGCAAGCAGAAGTCCAGGGCACCAGACATGGTCTTCTCAGGCCCTAGGGGCCTCACCCAGGCCCGAGGTGGGACAAGAATAGCACTTGGAACCTGAAGAGATTCCCTGGGCCCTGGAGTAGGACTCAGGGTGCTTTTTGTTTAATGTTTCCAATAACTTGGCTTTTAGGGCTCTGGCTTAAATAACTCAGTTATCTACTATCCTGTACACTTGCACACCTTGTGAGATACCTGCCAAGAGTGTCAGGGTTTGGAGTCCCAGACATAGAGAGATAGAGTGGGACACTCTAAACACAGCAACTAGAACGAGAAGCTGTTAGCACCTGCAGGCTCTAGACCTTCTCTATCCCCGGTGCCTAGCATAGTGCAGAACAACTGTTCAACATACATGATTGAATGAATGAATGGACAAATAAACCAACAAGTGGAGAACAAGGAGCAGGCCTGCCCAGAACCTGACCTAGTAGACTGTGTGTACCATCAATGTGCAACTGAATCACAATCTTTGTCAAGTGGATTTTAACATTGCATGCGACTTTCCACTTATGTTTAGGTTGATAGCCTTTATTTAACTAGGAAAAGAAAAGTTAATTATCTTTTGCAACACAAAAGGTTGAAAACAGAGACTTCCACAAATAAAGAAACTGTATCTCAAACTCAGCTTTTAAAAAGAGGCAAAATGGTTAGTCGTTTGCTGGGAGTATGTGCATGGTATTTTTCAACACTTGATATATTGAAGAATATTAATTGAAATTGATAACTGTTAGTTCTTTTAATAAATGAGCTTCATTATGGTTATTTATAAAATCAGAGGAGAAGTTCAAAAGTAAGGCAATTGGGTGGAGTGGTTAGGAGCATGGGCTTTGGCAGCCAGAGTAGGAGCCAGAAGTCTCTCTTCCTCAGTAATGGCCTGATGCATCGCATATCTGAGGATTAAATGTGATAAGCATCCAAAAATTATTACTCCTAAAAGCTTTTAGTATTTTTACCTGAAATTCAGTCAGTATTCACATTGCAGGCTCCAGCTATCATGGACATTAATTACATATGGATTTTATCTGTAGGAAAATATGGGGTGGGGAATGATTGCACAGTGCAACTCTCTGCAACACCCCCCAACCTCCCATATCCAGGAAAGGCATGGACTGAGCTGTGGATGAAGCAAAGACTTCTATTCTCCAGAGCAATTCCATAGGCTGTGTTACCTGTGGGGAGATGATGCTATCCTCCAAACTAAAATTGGGACAAGTGAATTGAAGAAAACAAAACAAAACTGAACTAAATGCCAATTCATTTATGTCCAATGGTTTTCATACACAATTCTTAGTCTCTGAGTATTTTGCACCTCTGAGGCTGGTATTGCCTGAAATTGTTTTATCTACAAAACAAACTTAGCTCATCATTTATTGCTCAGAAAGCTAGCCCCCTGTGATAATAACTTTGTGACCCCTGATAGATAACATCAATTTATCAACTAATAGCACAACCCAATTCTAGTCCATTTCCTGGTAGAAAAAATTCCTTGTGAAGTGAATTTTTTTCCTAATTATAAAAGTGTAATGTCCACTATGAAACTTTGGAAAATAGAGAGAGGGGCAAAGAAAATTATCCTTAATCTTACCATTGTTACTACTGTTAGAAATTTTATGTATTTTCTTCCAGGGCTATGTTGAAGTATTTTGACCTTTCAGGGAAGGGATATCACCTTTTAAAGGACCATCACTTTTTAAATGCTCTACTTTTTAATCATAATAGTGAAAATTTGGATTTGAAAAGTGTGGACTAGTTTACAAGTACAATTTAAAGATCTAAGCCAACAATGTGCAATTATAGCTACTGTTTACTACAAAATTTTAGCAAGATGATCTTCTAAACGGAGTATTTTTTTCTTGAGGCACTAGAAACAAACAAAACAATGCTAGTCAACTAACAATTCTTTAATTTAATATATAGAGCTGCCAGGTTTCCCTCTATAAGTAACATTATCTCACAACTCTAGCAGATACAAGATATTGAACCTAGATCAGTACTTTTCTTTAAAAAGATATTCTTTTAGGGCGCCTGGGTGGCTCAGTTGGTTAAGCGACTGCCTTCGGCTCAGGTCATGATCCTGGAGTCCCTGGATCGAGTCCCGCATCGGGCTCCCTGCTCAGCGGGGAGTCTGCTTCTCCCTCTGACCCTCCCCCCTCTCATGTGTTCTCTCTCTCTCAGTCTCTCTCTCTCAAATAAATAAATAAAATCTATTAAAAAAAAAGATATTCTTTTACCATACCTTAGTAAAAAGTATTTCTTCCTGCCCATAGCATTCACTTTGACACTAAAATTAAATGTAATAATTCCAAAAATTTTAACATTCCTCAAACAAGTTTGAAATGAAGAAAAATATTTACATCATCTTGCAATATTAAGCATTGTTATCAGCCTGCATTGTAGGCCAGAGCTTGGCAAACTTTTTCTGTAAACGGCCAGATAGTAAATTTTTTTGGTCAGAGACAAACCATTTGGTCTCATCGGCAACTATTCAACTCTGCCATTGTAGTGTAAAATCATCTGTAGATAATACATAAATGGATGGGCATGACTGTGTTCCAATAAAACTTTATTTACACAAACAAGCAGAGTCAGACTTGGCCCACAGTTAAAGTTTTATCAACCCTTGTTCTAGACAGTTTTCACTAGCTGGTGCATTCACCTGGATTTTTATGTTAGATGGTGTTTAAGGGTTTCTGACCCTCTCCCCACTCACACCCCGCCCCCACTCACACACACACACACACACACACACACACAAGACTAGCAGTAAACATAGCTGGTTGAACATAGGTTTATCTCCACTATCACTAAAATTCCACTTAAATAATAATAAAGAAATTAAAAGGTATAAGCTCAGGAAAATGGAGGTGAAAATAGCACACAAAGGATGTCATGTCAACAAAGTGGCAGAGTAAAGGAGATGCAAAGTTGGCACTCAACAGTGGTGGGTTAGAGGTCCAAGAGGATCACCACATAGGAGGGATTTTGTACAGTTCTGCTGAGATCTCCTGGTGATCTAGTGTGGGTGGTCCAGCAAACTGTTTCTCAGGAAAGCTGGTCCTAACCTGATGCAGTCACTGTCAGAGCTGCCACACTTAGCGTATTTGTAAAACTCAAAGTAACTGATGGGGGGTGAGGTTCGAGGTCTTGACTTCAGCTGTAAACATTCTGATATTCAGTGGGCCTTTGGAATGAGAAGAATAGTGTTAACAAGAACTAGCAGTTTGACTACTAGTGCTTTTACTGCTATTAAGCTATTTTGAAACCCCTTCTCTCCCGCCTTCTTTCTAAGACCCAAGGGAACTATTTGCTCATGTTTGCAGAGTCACTCCTAGTACCCATTGACAAGATTCCATCATGTGAGGAAGCATAGGACAGAAAATTGGAAGGTAAGGAGTGCAGAGAGGAGGCTTCTGATTTGGGATGCTGATTTGCATCTCTGGGTCTCTGCAGAAGGAAGCACAGACAGGGGCAGGCTGGTAGCTATGGTGCTGGTGGGCTATTTGGGTGTCTCACTCCACAGCCCCGCATAAGTACATCAGACAAAGGCAGTGTATAAGGAAGCTGTGTGCTGTGTTGCGACAGATGCAAACTTCAAGGGTGACTGGGGTCAAATATAATAGGCCTCACTAACTCTGAGCCAATAACTCCCATCTCCTTTTCCGAGCAGAGTATTTGGAGAATTGATGAGAAAAAAAAACCATGCACAGTTGACTGAGTTGGGGTTTTTTTTGTTTTGGTTTGGTTTTTTTGTGTTTTTTTTTTTTTTGAGACAGACACTTTTTGTGTTCTATTCTCCCCTTTGTCCCGAAGCAGACACTAGTTATGTTCAGGTCTTATTTGCTCTATTCAGAGAGAAAAATTGGACTTCTTGGGTTATTACTACCACCATCACATTATTGTCTTTCCTTTGATTTGATTTCCTTTCCTCATAATAAATCTTCCTGTCTTCTCCCTCTTTGATGTTCTCATCTCCGGCTCAGTTCTTTGTATTTGCATTTCCTTATTCCATGCTCATTCCTTTCATTCTTTAGGTTGGTCTACTTTCTTTAAGAATGTCAAAGAAAAAATATCCCTCAATACCCCATACACACAAACTTCTGGCTTTCCAATGGCAGCTTTTCAGAGAACATGGCATTGAGCACAGAGCATCATAATATTGATGAAGGTGATTAGGGGAATGGGCTGGTTACTGATTTTCAGTTTGGATAGAGGCAAAAATAAAATCAAATAAAATTCAGCAGCCCTACAATCCTCACATAGATTAGGAAAGGCATGAAATCCAAGGAACCGTGTATCTTTCCTGGTCATGGAGCACTGTCTGTCATTACTTCCTGCCAGATTCTTTGTGCTCATGATGGCATCTGGTTCTCCAGCCATCCCGAATTTTACATTACTGTGGATACCTGAGGCATCCACATAGCCAGGACCCTATGTAAGGACATCTGCAGACAACCTATAGTTGTTTATATTAAATTGATTTATGTTAAGTGATACTTGTATTTGGGGAAGGGGTGAATCAGCAAGTTTAGAGGGAGGTAAACAGCCCACATTTGCCATGTTGGACCTCTGTCTAAAGAGCTTTGGCCATCTCACTTTGAGTGAGGTGCATAGTAGTTCAAGCCAAGAGGAGGCAATATATAATTGTGGTAAAAATAAAATTAACCCTACCACCTGTTGTTACACTCTTTATTACCACTTTATTCTCAGAGCACAATATAGTCACATTGTTTCCTCAGTTTACGGAGTCTGATTTGAGTTGCTTTTTAAGAATGTGATCTCTTGAAGCCAGAGGGCCTTTTAATTTTTTTTTTTAAATAAAGTCTCTTTATTTATTTATTTTTGATATGTCTGTTAGCTGACATGCCACTTTCCTGCGCACAAACACTTCTGGACACATGATGCTATAACTCTCTCACCCTTACACAGAAATGAAAATCAGGCCTTCTCATTCAAATGAGAGCATTCACTTCCAATAATGCTTATGTTCCTCCTATCAGACTAACTTCCACAGACAACAACTATAAACTCTGGGAAAAATATAAAATACGACTAACTAAAGGTACTTGGGAGCAATCAAAAGCAAGCAGATTCTGGAGGGGAATCAGCATTTGGAAAAAGGGAATACCTGCTAGGTTGGTGGGTTTTTTAATTTAAATTCAATTAACATATAATGTATTATTTCTTTCAGAGGTACAGGTCTGTGATTCATCAGTCTTACACAACACCCAGCATGCACCATAACACATACCCTCCCCAATGTCCATCACCTAGCCACCCCATCCCTCACCCCTCTCCTCTCCAGCAACCCTCAGTTTGTTTCCTATGATTAAGAGTCTCTTATGGTTTGTCTCCCTCTCTGGTTTCATATTGTTTCATTTTTTCCTCTCTTTCCCTGTGATCCTCTGTCTTGTTTCTTAAATTCCACATATCAGCAAGATCATATGATAATTGTCTTTCTCTAATCGACTTATTTCAGTTAGATTAAGACCCTCTAGTTCCATCCACATCATTGCAAATGGCAAGATTTCATTTTTTGATGGCTGTGTAATGTTCCAGTGTGTGTGTGTGTGTGTGTGTATGTGTGTGTGTATACATCTTCTTTATCCATTCATCTGTCTATGGATATCTCCACTCTTTCCATAGTTTGGCTATTGGGGACATTGCTGCTATAAACCTTGGGGTGCAGGTGCCCCTTTTGATCACTACATTTGTATCTTTGGGGTAAATACCCAGTAGTGCAATTGCTGGGTTGTAGGGCAGCTCTATTTTCAACTTTTTGAGGAACCTCCATACTGTTTTGCAGAGTGGCTGCACCAGCTTGCATTCCCACCAACAGTGTAGGAGGGTTCCTCACCAGAGGGCCTGTTTAAAGTCATCCTTCTATGTATGCTTGGGGATTAGACTGCCTCTGTTGCCAGAACTAATATTTGAATTTCTATTATAAGAATTGCCAATGGATTTCAAAGATTGTTCAGGGCAAGTTGGCTTCAAAGTCATCTATTGTGGTCAAGGTTTATGCAAATTAAAAAATATATATATATGTATAGGCTACCGGGTCTGGCATTGTCTTTGAAAACTGTGTATATCAGGCCCATTGCCCAGGTTCTTTCCCACCCAGGGCCAAGACCTCGACCACTTTGCCTTCACCCTGTACCTCGTTCACTCCTGCCTGTCCTTGATGTCTCAGCACAAACACTGCTTCCTTGGAATAGCCCTCTCTGACCCCCAGCCCAGTCTAAATGAGTTGTTCTAATATTGTTCTTTGGGGAATTTTACTGTTTTTTTTTTCCTTCAGAGCATTTATCACATTCACTTTTTTGTGTGTATTATTCTTTATTCTCTCCTCCACTAAACAAAATAACACTTATTTTATTTACTACTGCATATCCAGTGTTTATACTGTAGGAATTCAGTAAATGCATGCTGAATAAATGATCTTTTGAAAATTCCTATAAGTCTATGTCTATACTATATATTTTTTTATGTTAATATTAACCCCCCTTTTTTGGGGGGGAACACGATCCCAGGGCCCTGGGATCATGACCGGAGCCGAAGGCAGACGCCTAACAACTGAGCCACCTAGGCGCCCCAATATTAAATACCTTTTAATACTTATTTTTTTACTGCTTAGAAAAACAAAATCTTTATAAGCTCTATTAGCCCACACTAACCTTTGTATGTCTGGATACTTTGGATTTTATTTTTATAGCTTTGACTACATTCTTCCCAGCCAGTCCCTACCTTTGTAAAAACAAACAAGAAAATAGGGAATTGCCTGTAAATTATTGAACAAAGGAATATGCAGATTATAAACAATAGAAATAGACCACAACTTGGTTTTTGCTATTGGTTTTTCCTTGTATCAATGTTAGTATTTAGGGGTTACCAATTGATGGTGACTGTCATTTGTATTTAGATGCAGCTTATGCCTCTAGTTTCAGGCTCCAGTAATTTCCCACATGGACTTGCTCTTTCCAAGTGAATCAACTTATTATTTGTAAGAATAGCTAACTTTATTAAGTGTACTATAAGGAATATTAATTGAATAAAAAAATAACTGAATAAATTTATTTATTTAACCATGATGAAAAGCCTGCAATCTAGTTATGATTGTCCTCATTTTATGGATAAGAAAGTAGACTCAGAAAGTCAAATAGCCTAAAAAAAATAAAATAAAATAAGATAAAGAAAAAAAAGAAAAAAAAAAAAAGAAAGTCAAATAGCCTGCCAAAGGTAAAGCAGCCATTAGGGGGCAGAGTCAGGACTCAACCCTGGATTCAAGGCCATGTCACTGCCGGTCTATCCCACACTGCCTTTTTGGATGTGCTGTTTTCATCCACACCTCTATGCCTTTGCCCATATTATTACTCCACTAGGTGCCCTCTGTTCCATTTCTCTAGACTCAACATTCATCAAATCTAGATCAATCTTACTTCCTCTGTCCTCAGTGATTCCAGGTACTACCCATTTTGTATTTTACCTTGGATTGCTATCTTTTTTTTTATATTCCTATATTCCTAATATCTCTTTTTAAGTGATAAGACTCTCAATGAGTCTTTTTATAGTTTCAATACCTAGATCAATGTTCCATACCTGATAAATTGCCAAAATATTTGTTAATGATGATGACGATGCTAGGTGTTTCCTTTGTACAGAATAACAAATGAAATCAACTTTCTTCAAGCTTAATAGCTATCTATATTGTTAGAGTACACCAATGAAAGGTAATCTGTAACATGTTTCAGAATTTATGCTCTAAGAGTATAGTTCATATGAAAATGCCTTCCTCAAATGCTTTCAGTCATACTTACAGACTGCAGTACTGAGTTTCCCTTAAGACTAGAATTATGTTCTAAAATTAGCTTCCAAATTCATGGTATATCCCCAGAACTGGTTGCACAAAATTAGCAGCTTTCTATTTGTGAGTCCTCATTTAGCAGCAGTTAATGAAACAAAATGCTCCCTAATTTTCCCATATCAGACACATGATTATGAAGTCAACTTAGAATAAATCCCCAGTGGACATCCTAGGAAAGCCAGGCTTGGCTGGGAGTTGCTAAAGGCCACTTCTTGAAAGAGCTTCAAAGAGTCTGAGGCAGTTGATACATACTCTGTGGAGGTACCATATATCTTGCACTAACCTATCTGACATCATCAAACCTCTTAGAAAATACGTATCACTCTCCTAGGAGTGTTCTCATGAGGCTGATGGGTGGTGGCTAGGCCAGAAGGTCTTAGGTTAGTTCAGAACTGCCAGCTGGAGAGCAGAAAGATGGATGACTCGCATGTAGACAATCTTAGGCTTGTCCTCCTTTCCTCTGGGAGAAAACATGTAAACAGAGTCATTTTAGTGGAGTTTAATAATAAAATTTCCTAAAATTTTCTGTGCCCTAAATCTGGTTGCTGTTATATATTTTGCAGAATCGCAAAGTAATTGGTCACACATGGAATGGTACCTGCAGGGGATCAAGGCTTGCCTGCCTTGTTTGCCTTTGCACAACTTTTGATAAATCTCTGCTTGGTAGAGCCAAATGTTTATTTATAACACATGGGCTTCCACTGACTCAGTGTTACCACAAAGTGACTCTGTATCATTGCCAGAAATCAACTACATTAGCATCATAAAAAATAGATATGTATGTATTTGATTTAAAATTCATATAAATTCCAAAATTACTTTCACTTCTGCAAATTGTGCTAGCTTCTATGAAACTATCCCAGATTTATTTCTGACTGTATTGATGCTGACTACTTTGTATTCTTACTGTTTGGACATCTAAATTGTTATTTGGCGACTGTCAAGGGTGCATGGTAGGAAACAGTTGAGCTCTTCCTAATGAACTTCCCCCTGGAGTGTTTGTGATGTAAAAAAGCTCATGTTCCTCCTCCCAGAGCTGAGTCAAACTCATCATTGTCATTGGAGGGTGCATTCTTTCTAGTAGCAACCAAAATTTCATTGGAGAAGTAATGAAAGTATCAAAATAGTCATTTAAAGGTAAGCTCAAATTTAAGTTAGTTTCATAATTTTCAATTTCATTATTCCTACTTTGGGAGAAGTATTGGCTAAATTCCTGGAAATATTAGAAACAATATTGAAATTAACACAAAAATATGAGTAATGTTACTACAATAACTTTTTCTGTAATGATAAGCAATCAGTCACCTGATCAGAAATAATCCCAATTTGAGGACTATTTGTAAGAGTTGCTGCTCATCTGTCTGTTCAATCAGGGGACCAGGAAAGTGACTGCAGATGTCACTATCTAGGTACATCTCCTTCACAATTAATATGATGGTTTTATTGCTGAGTAAAGTATTATTATTCCTGAATTACAAATGCAGAAGCTGAAATATAAAAGAGAAAACAAAATTTGCCGCAGATCACATTACTGGCAGATAGATGGTAGACCTGAGATTGATCCTAGGTTGCCTAGCTGCAGAATCTGCACTGTTAGCTGCTGTGCTGTTAGGCTGAGCTGATCTTGTCCTGTGATAATAAAGCTAATGTGCTTATGGCAGCATGTTCTCAGGTTCTCAGAACAATGCTCATGAAGTTTCAGTTCTTAGCGAACACACTATTTTTATTTGAATCTGCAAAGTCCAAGGATATTTCTATTGGCTTTATTATTTACTTGCCTAATTACCATTAAACATACACACATATGCCATGAAATAACTATAAGAAGTACAGTTCCCTTTCAGTGCAAATTCACTATGCTCTGTAAGGTGATTTGCTGTGGTCAGAGGTATCCTATGACTTTCTGCAGTCTTCTTCTGTTGGAACAAGAGATCTATGCAATTTTTCAAATACATTTCTCCCTCCCTGTCTTTCATTCCTTAGTAGGATAAATTAGGTTTGGTTGAATCATAAACAAAGGGCTTGGCCACAAAGCATGTAGGAGGTTGAGAGAAGTAAAGAATATCATAAGCACAAAGAATGGGAGTCAGAAGTCATGAGTGAGAAAAAACTTAAAATAGAATGTCAGCCTCCTCCAGGGATCTCCAGACCACCTCAAATGATGCTGTCCAAGGAGTGTAGCTCATCCTGAAAGGCCTGGCCTGTGCATTGGCCAACTCCAGAAAGGAACCATTTAAACTATGGCCTGTGAGAATGATAACCCCTGGACTCATGCAGTAGAGAAAGCCTGTGTGGTTATAAGCAGTGGCCCTTCAGATAAGGCCTAAAGTCATATCTAAAAGGATAAGGTTTGCAGGGCAACCAGAACTCTTGGACAGATGCAGTTCCTGGCAGCAAATGAATGCCAAAGGCATGTTTCCAGCATAGTCCATTCAAGTGGACAAAGGAAATCCACAAATAGGGCCAATCTCCTGATGGAAGGGCACTAGGAGCAGTTAAGCAAGATTCAAAGTCAGCTCCCATTACATTGAGGAGATGAGATGGGTCCCAGCAGTGGGGAGAAAGTGAAGACCCATGGCTTACTGTTCATGTTTCTCCATCTTTGTTCATCCCAACCTAGGCTCTTTCCAGCCCAGTAGCATTAGTGGTGACAGAGCCTCCTGGTTAACTACCAGGTCTGCCTCCCTTGGTTCTGAAAGTGGCTTAGACAAAGCCTGTCAATGGAGATTGTTGCTCTTGGTAGGTGGGCCAGGGCCGACATAGTCAAGGGCAAGTTCTGTGATATTTGTACCAGGAGCACTGTGGCCATTTCAGGCTCCTCATAAGTGCAATCAGAAACAGCACATTCGTCCCTTCTTGCCTTTTTGCCGCCCAAATCCTGGGAAAGACCCTTTGTCATTTATCCCACCTGCCCTTTTTCTTCTGCTTCTCTCAAATCAGGAGACCAGCCCAGCACTCTACAATAATGAAATGTTTCCTTATTTTTCATACAGAACAGTACCAGACACTGTATGGTTGCTCAGGTGATTGTGAATTCATGAATATGAAAAGTCCTTTCTTGGGGACACCAGCCCAATTGTTCTCTGCTAAGAGATTTCATTTGAGAAAGACACTATCACACAATATAGATAGGTTTTAAATATCTCAACGGTTTTCAAATACCTCCCATCTTGACTTTCTGATTCTCAGATTCCCCTTCACAACACAGGGCTTTCAGTGAAGGAAAAAAAAAAATTGACTATAGAGGCCTTGCCAATGTAGAAACATTTAATTTCAAAATTAAGCCATTATGATCTAAATGCATGGGAAAAATTGAATTGTGAGCTTTGCCATGCTTTTAGGTATGTTTGAATCTCAAGATTTTAAAGAATAGTTTTCTGAGCTGGTTCCTTTGCAGTCCTATCTTATAAGAGAGAAAACTACAGCTCTGGGACTTTATCAGATTTCCCACACAAGGCAAATATTTGACATGCCAGAGTTTCTGAGGGCAATAGGCCACTCCTGCAGTCTCTGTTGAATGAATGCTGATTGTCTTCTCACCTCAAAGTTTATGGCTACCCCATGGACTACTGAAAACTAGCCAGTTGAGCAGGGATAATTCAACTCTATTCACTCTCACTTTAGTTCTTCAATAAATCTTTCTGTCTTCCTCTATGGAAAAAAATATATAACCAGCTGTTCCACATTTACAACTAGAAGGTTGAGTTTCTGGAAGCTGAATAATACTGCTACTCTACTTTATGATATAACTTTCTCTCTAGGCAGCAATAAGAAAATGAAGATAGAAATAATTTACCAGAAAGAGTAAAAAATTGACTTTCGTTAATGTTAATTATGATGATTAATATCATTATCCCTGGGTTTCAGGTTACCTAAGAATCAAACAAGTTGCACTTAAAATAAAACTTGAAAGAAGCAATAGAAGAAACTAAGGTTTTCAAAGATGTATTGACCTCTGTCATGTGTAACATTGATTTATAGAAAAATAATTTTAGGATTATGACTTTTGCTTCTACTGTAAGCTTTCCAGTTTCCAAAGCTAACTTGACAGAGGCAATTTATCTCCTTGACTTATTTCTTTGATTGCTATGCTTCCAGTTCAAATGGTTCCCACTAGGGAACAGTAATATCTTGAGCAGGGATTTCATGGGTCAATCATGTGTGTATCCTTCAAGAGAGGTGTGAACATGAATGGGAAGGTACCACATAACTCATCTAATAATACTATAAAGATCAAAACTGCAATCAAAACTAAAAATTGACTATCAACAGATCTCTAAATACTGTGTAAATGAAAGTGATACACAATTACATAAGATTTGCATAAGTAAAAATGCCTAGGTATAAATTAAATCCCTCTTTGACTTCAACTGTTATTAATTGCTGTTTAATGTAAACATAATAAATTACTTAATATCTTTGAACCTCAGCTTCTTTCTGTAAACTGGAAGTATCCATATTACAGGATTGTTGTGAACATTAAGTGGGAATACACACATAAAGCTCTTAGAACAGTTCCCAGCACTCCCTGCTCAACTGGGAGCCTCCTTCTGCCTCTTCCTCTGCCCCTCCCCACCCCCACACTCGTGTTCTCACTCACTCTGCTCTCTCTCTCTCAAATAAATAAATAAAAAATCTTTAAGAAAAAGAACAGTGTCCAACATATAAAAACCAGCCAATTAATGTTAGCTGTTTTTTCCTTATTCTGCTGCAAGAAAGTCTTCCTCTCACTTTGCTTTGCAAACAGCAAACATCAACCTTTTCTCAGAGCTTCCTGGTGGCATTCTTGCCACATTTCTGTGGTTCTGAGCCTCAAAATAGCATTAGCGTAAAAAGCCTCACTTGCTCCTATCTGAAGTACTAGAACTTTGGAGGATTTCGGAGAGACCCTAGTGGATGACTTCAAGCACTGTTGCTAGATCTTCCTTCTTGCTAGATCTTCTTCTGTCATGTTTCCAGAGAAATTTATTTCAGTTATATAGAATTTTATTTCAGCCTGCACTTCAGTATTAGCTCTGTATTAAGTTCTTTTTAAAAATGATTAGGCAAAAATTTCAGGACACTTAAGAGACCTGGAGATTCCGGGGGTCATTATTCAGCCCCTTTAATCCAAACAGCATTATGGCAACGTGTAAATACTCCATTTGGCCGAGAAATCCTCTTTTCTTATATTCAATAGTACTAGTTGTAATAGTGATCATGATAATGGTAACAACAATTACTAAGCACTTGCTCTGTGCCAAGTACACTTCTGTCAGAGAACTTCTTGTGACTTAACTCCTTTGTCCTCATATTAACCAGGGTGACCAATGCCTCTTGGTTTGTCCAGGACTTTCCCAGTTTTAGCATGGAGAGTCTCAAGTCCCAGCAGCCACCTCAGTTCCCAGCAAACCAGGATGGTTAGTTACCCTAAACAGCCCTTAGCATTAGGTGTTCTTATTCCCAGTTAAGTCACAGAGAGGTTATGTAGCTTTCCCAAGGACATAAAGCTCGTAAGTAGGAAAGTCTAGCTCAGAATCTGTGTTCTTAACCACCACCTTGGAGAAGGACTGGACTTTGGATGAGGGGTCAGAACAATTGGCCCTAGAATGGCTTCTGAGAGGGGCTTTTCCTCACTGTGTCAGTGCGGAAAGATTGCTTGTATTCGAGCATGCAAGATTCTCCATCACCTGAAAGTTAATGGGCAAGTCTCATTCTGTTCTTTAATAGTAACATGAAATAGTAAGCGGGTATAATTTCTGAACAGTTTTCACATAAGAAATTTGCAAGCATATATGCATCAGAGACATTAACTACATTCCACTGTGTGTGATTGGATTTCAGTCCTCATGTGCCAATATCGTTCCTTAAGCTGACTCTCTACCCTCTATCCTTTGCTGCATGACTTTTAATAAGACTTTCTGACTTTCTATTAGGACAAGATTTCTTTCTCCACCTGAGTCTTCTTATTCAGTGAACTTTTATTCTCTATCATTACTTTTCATTTATTGTGATATTACAAAATTTCACAGTATAACTCATACTTGCAGAGAAGATATACTATCATTTTGTCCAGAACTCACAAGGAGTAACTAACCACTGGCTAGTGAGAGGGGAAATTAACTGAGTCCTGTTTAAATTTAATCCCATGTGATCCTAACATTTAGAAAACAATCTCTCATTTGGTTGAAAATGTTCTTTCTCTTACCCCTTCCCATGCTTATCTCCCTAAGGTGGCATCTGGGGGTGCTCTTTCTGTGTGGTGGTGGGAAAGCACTGAGCCTGGGAGTGGAGGGCAGAGAAAGAGTATCTTCTTGCCTAGAGGATAGTGTCCTTTGTTTGTCCCAGTTTAAGTTTAAAGTGATGTAACATCATGTAGGAACTGCGCACAAGGACAGGCCCATAGTTCTACCTGGCCACTCTGACCCCATCTCAGCACCCACTGGTGCTGTGGCCTCTCCAAGGTCTGCCTTGGACAGTTCTCCCTGCAATCCACCATGCAGAGCTTTCCACCCTCACCCACATTGTAGTGATTTCCCTGAAAAGCTGTCCAGTAACAGTCTCAGCTCCTTCTTCCTCCTGTCCACTCAATAACAGAGGCAAGGGTTGCCATGAGAGCTGAACCTCAGGCCTTCTTTGCTTAGCTCCATGAGCTGTGCTTGTAACTAAGTTGGCTGCCTTATATTGGTGGTGAGTGCCACCTGGGAATGGATCTCCTTGGTAAAGGTCACCATTACCCCAAGTGCTACCATAACTTATCTAATATATTCCCTCTTCCCCAGGCTGAAGCCCAAAGATTGGGAAGTCAGAACCTGCATCTGAAGGCTTCACACTTATCTCTCTCCTTCTCTCCACAATCTCCCCTACCAGAACTGAGAAGCCTTCTCTTTTACTTCTAGGTTATGTTCTCCCTACCAACCATAAAACTGACCTAGCTGCCGTTTGCTGCATATCACCAATCTATAATGCAAGTCCTCCAGGCTCAGGGGTTGATGGATTAAAGGGAGATAAATAAATTAGAATATCCTTCATCAAGACAAAAGTTTTGCTAGCAAGGCTATTGTCATGCTACATAATCCAATTTTGGCGACGGAATTCGATTTTACCTTGATCTTTCTCTTTGTACTCCTATCATTATCTAATGTCTACCCCACAACCACTCTCACACCCATCTGACTGACAAGTATGTGGAGGTTCATGTGGATTAGGACAAAGGTTGTGAACTCAGGAAGGCATAAGAGAAAAATATTCTTAAAACTACAAATGTTGGCTCCATTGCATGGTAATCCTTATTTAATCAATATCTACTTTTTCATTGTGTATGATCTTTTTCTTTTTAAATTATGTAGGTACACATGAATATAAACCCACGAGGAGACAGTTAAAATAATAGAAGCATATGGAATAAAAAGTGTATGTTCCCTATGCCCAATCCCACTTCTCAACCTAGAATAATCACTATCAATGATTGATCTATGGCCTTATAGATCTTTCTCCCATGCATTTATATCAATATATATGTTCATATATGAATATATAATTTTGCCTTTTTTTCCCCAAAACCAGGGTCAAAGAATGGGACTTTGTACACCTATGGTTTGTACATTTCTGATTGTGCATTTATCAAATTTCCCTTTGCTTCTCTGAATTTTATTTGTATTAATAAAGCAATCACTTGCAAAATAACTTTATTTCATTTTTTGGATGATTCCAAATAAAAGTTCTGTCATGCTTGTTTGGCAACTGGCTAGAATTTTTGCCTTGAGCAAGAAAATGAGCCTTGTACTTTGGCTCTGGGTGGGGATGTCACACACATGTGCATGTGTTATGGCCAGTGGCCAGCCAGCTGCTGAGAAGAGACTATGTATTTCTCAACCAATAATGTTGTAAGTAGAACTTAGTGAAAATGAGACACAGTCTCCTTTCCCATCACTTTCCTGCCCTAGATTCTTCATCAACTGAGAAATTTGATAATTTTTCCTTAAGCATACATCAGTTCAACAACTCACACTTCTGAGCACCTGCTGCAGAACAAAGCCCTGGAAATACCACAATGATTAAAGCAATGTCTACTCTGAAAGAATTATTATTAAAGCAATGTCTACTCATTTCAAAGTCATTTCAGAAATTCATCTTTGTTTTTCAGAGTCTATTTTTTTATTATTTATATAATATAATATATATATTGTATGACATATAATGTCATACAATATATATAATAATATAATTTATTATTACCTTGGAATATCTTTTCTTCTATTTCCTACATCAAAGTTATAAAATAGTGGTTATCCTGTTCAAAACATGTAAATTTTAATTTGGGAGTGATAGTACAATTTTAGTCTAAAATAAATATATGTATTTACAAATCATATGGAATTAAAGTTTAATAAGTGGTCCATACAGGTTGTTAAGCCTTCTTCCATTTTTTTCAAACAAAAGCAAAATTATTTTATTTTATTTTTTAAAGATTTTATTTATTTATTTTAGAGAGAGAGTGAGGGAGCGCACAAGCAGGGGGAGGGTCAGAGGGAGAATGAGAGAATCTCAAGCAGAATCCCCCCTGAGTGCGGAGCCCCACATGGGGCTCAGTCTCCCAACCCTGAGTTCATAACCCTGAGCTCATGACCTGAACTGAAATCAAGTCAGACCCTTAACCGACTGAGCCACCCAGGCACCCCAAAAGCAAAAGTAATTTAAAGTAATAAGCATATTCTACATTTTTTTGCAAAATTTTAATTTATGGTGGACTTCAAAAACATGCATTATTTTACCTGCTTTGGAAAAGCTCCCATGAGACAAATTACCAATTTCATTTCCTCCTACTTTTTTTCTAATTTAGGATATTTACACAGTGAAATGACAGCTTTATTTATTAATTCTGATTTAGTATTTTGAATTTCATGTCTTTGAAATACATCAGAGGAGAATTATATGGGAGATAGAAGAAATGGCATCATTGGTTCCTGTCTGTCTAGTATCAGGTAGGAGGAGGAAATCTCTCACAGACCCTGTTGCCATCTGCCCTGCATTGAGTACTGAGAGCAAGTCCTGACAGCCCTGGGCAAACATCCAACCTTAATTTGGGAAGTCATCACAGATACCTTCATGGGCTTCTGTAGCCCTTCACTGAATCATAGAATTTCAGAGCTAAAACGTACATTCTAGTATGGTGGTTCCCCAAAAATTAATCAGAGAATTACCATGTGACCTTGCAATCCCACTTCCGGGTATGTACTCAAAAGAATTGAAATCAGGGTCTAAAAGAGATATTTGTACACCCATGTTCATAGCAGCACTATTCACAATAGCCAAAAAGTGGAAACAATCCAATTGCCCATCAGTGGATGAATGGATAAACAAAATGTGGTATATACATACAATGAAAATTATTCAGCCTTGAAGAGGAATGAAATTCTGATATAACCTAGAACATAAATGAACCTTGAAGACATTATGCTAAATGAAATAAGCCAGACACAAAAGGATAAATATTGTGTGAATCTACATGAGATACCTACAGTAGTCAAATCCATAAAGACATAAAGTAGAATGGTGGTTGCCAGGGCCTGGGGGGAAAGGGAAATGGGGAGTGTCAGTTGGGGAAGATGGAAAAGTTCTGGAGATGGATAGT
>NC_138369.1:96784162-96851553 GCF_054177405.1 Leptonychotes weddellii | reverse complement strand
AGTTGTTAATTGTTAAGATTTCTGTATATATTTCTAAACTGATGAATGTCTTTATTTTATTTTCAATGCATTCTCCTCTAATGTGTCATTGGTCACTCTTCCTTAATTTTTCTAAGCTCTTCCTGAAAAGCCTGTTATTCCTTCACACCTGAGTCCCTATAGTGCACAGATAGGCCTCCCCAATTCTCTAAGGAACCCAGGGCACTCTCTTAGATGGGGACTGACTGACTACCTTATTAGGGTCGCCATCAACTTTATTAATAAACTGTAACCCATATTTCCATTTTTAAAAGTAGTCCATACTAAAATCTATTAATATTTAAAATATTTCATTTAAAGTATCAGCATAATTCTTTTTTTTATTAAAATATCAGCTTAATTCTGAAAGAATAAATACCCCATGCATTATCAATATGACAGATCTAAAAATTCCCAGTATGGTAGAGCCTAAAGCATCTTAATGTGGCATCAGCTCAGCTGAGTTCAAATCCTGGCTCTGCCACAGATTGGATAGACTTGAGGAGTTTTTCTAGACCCCCGAGCATCATTCATTTGTCCAGATGCTCTCTTGAGCATCTCTTGTATATGCCACATGGCAAAGTCATGGTGGTGAACAAGGCATTCATAGTAGTTCGCTAAGCTGACCCCCTAATGCGGTAAGTTTCCTCATTTTTTTTTTAAAGATTTTATTTATTTATTTCACAGAGAGAGAGGGAACACAAGCAGGGGGAGTGGGAGAGGGAGAAGGAGACTTCCCCCCCGAGCAGGGGGCCTGATGTGGGGCTCGATCCCAGGACCCTGGGATCATGACCTGAGCCGAAGGCAGATGTTTAACGACTGAGCCACCCAGGCGCCCCGTCCTCATTTTTAAGATAGAAATAATAACACCCATCTTGTAGGGTGTAAAATTAAATGGCTCCTCCTACTTACGGCTTCTTGCCACTTCTGCTCCATGCCACCACCACCACCCTCCCCCACTTTCTTATCAATGATCTCATTAAGTTTCCCTGCTTTGAACCTCTTCAATATATAAGATAAACTTTTCAAACCACACCAGGCCAGTTCATAGGAAGTCACACCACTGGCAGAGTTATTCTGGAGGCTGTCTTTGTGGCCCCTGCACAACCAAGAGAACAATGTTACTGGTTCATGGCACACTATCCACTGCCCAGAAGATGCCTGGGTTTCCTCTATGCATTTGCTTATCCTTCCCACATTATCATTTCAAAGTGCCCAATCAGATAGTAACAACACTGCATCTCCCTTTCTATTGATGAGAGGTTTTCTTTCTTCCAGGTGAGTTCCTTGGAGATTCCTAATGCATTATTAATGAAAACAAGGGAAAGACTGATAGAAAGAATATAACTTGTTGAAGAAATCTTTAGTTAAATCTACATTCCATGAAATGGATCCACTCCCAAATACACAGTTATTTGGAGTTATTCATTTGCAGACTGAAACTGAAGAACGTATTTCTAGAGGTGTTTCTATATTGAAGTATAAAGTACAACTCTGGAAAAATCTATGTGTAATGCTATGTATATTCATTTCTAGATTCTGTTAGAAGTTGCGTAGCAAAGTTGTTCTTTACCTGCTCCCTGAAGGGTCATTACTGCCTCTACAGTAAATCCAGTTTTATTCTCATCAGCCAAGAACCTCAGCCGTGGATCCAGATCATGTTCCTCTTTCAGCAGGTGTGTATATGCATGTTTGTCATGGCTCCTTAGTGAGTTGGTGGGTTATGAGTTTATAATCACTTTTACTGAATTCTTTGATTAGAGTCCATATGTAAATAACAGCAATGCATACACATTTCACTAATAATTTTTAACATGGGTTTTCTATATTTTAGGGTAGTTTCTTTATGAAAGACCTTGGATTAGTATTAAGGAGGCCAAACTTAGTAATATCTTGAATGTCCTTAGCTTTAAAGAAAAAGAAGAGAATGTTCTTCTCTTAAAAAAAAAAAAGAAAAGAAAATATTTTTTTGTTAAATGACAACAAAAACAGCTTATTTGGAGGAATAGCTTTCCTTATGTAGGGCTTGTCTTTATTTCTCTACAGCCTTCCAATCTCCAATTAATTTGAGTGTCAACATATCCTTTTTGACATCATTAAAATACTGGAATGCCATTTTTTCCCATAGAATTTATGTATATAGGTAAAGTTACATAAAGAGGAACTTTCAACTTAATAAACAACTTGATGCAAAGATTTTAACATCAGCAGGGAGTCTTGATTATTTGGAAATACTTATCTTGAATGCATTAAACTTTCATATAAAAGTTGAATATAGATTATAAAATGTTAGTAATAGGAGGAATATCAGACATCATTTTTACAGATACGTAAATTAAAGGAAGAATACAGACCACCTGCCCCCTCATTCAGTTGTCTTTTCCTAGTAGCACATGTGTTAAAAAATGAAATGGGGGGTTTCAGAAAGAAGCAGAGAGGGCTGAGGCAGAAAAAACAGATTATGAATGTTATAAAATGAATGTTATAAAATAGGTAAAAATTAGGCCAAGTGATAGTATAGTTTGTTTCTATTAATGAAATATTTCTATAAGAGCCCCTACCAACCAGACAGTTACATTCTTTATAAAGAAAAGGTAAGCTTATTAAGAAAAGATGCATTTTAATGCTGAATAGATCATAATCATAAAATGGAGCTATAGTAATTAAGAAAAGAGACTGCTTAGATGTACCTTAGGAAAACCATCTTTTCCTATAGGAAGTCTTTTTAAGAATACTTAATGATATCTCATAAAGAACAACTCACATTTTGATGTGAATCAAATTGTGAGTATAAAAACCAGCATTGATTTTTTTTTCCTTTTCTTGAAATGACCTTATTTTTCTTCTACTTTACTTGTTTTTCAAATAGTTTCCATCAGTGAGTTTGTATTTGGTTTCCTCATTGGCTTTGTTCTTTACTTGTCAGTTTTCTGAAAATAAACCAAAAAACTTGATTTATTTTTGTCCCTTCAGTCATATTTTATTGACTTAGTCTGATTCTTTGTTTTTCTCTTTAAGCAAAATCACCCGAAAGCGTCTGTTTATGATGCTTTTCTTCTTTGTTCATTTTACTATGTTTCCTTTCTTTTTCTACACCCTTGATATTGTGTAGTCTGGGTGAATCCTGACTTTGGGGTCAAGAAAAATCAAATCTTTGACTTGATCATTACAAACCCAGTACTAGCCTTGTATGCTGGGTCAGACTCTTTGCTTTAAGAAAGCAAAGTTAACACATTCATGGAATTCAAAGAACACAAAGTTAACTGTCAACACATTCATGGAATTCTCAAATTCACAGATTCCAGTCTAACTGGTCCTCTTTGGAATGGTGATTAGTTAAATCCGGTCCTGTTCTTCTTTAAGTGAAAAATCATATGCTGTATAAGTTTCTGATAATAATCAAGAAATTCCCAGATATGTCCACATTATGGGTGGTATAATCAATCTATCTGTTCCTGGCTTTTAGTCTTTTTAATCTGTGGACCACTTACTTGGGGTATAAGATCCTCCACATTTCCCCACTCAGCATAAGAAACAGTTTATCTTGATGATGATAATAACTAGATTTTTCTGGAAAAATGTTATTAGTTTTCATTTACTAAATAGTTATTTTATACACACAGACCACCTAAATTCTCATAAACTAATGCTTGGACAGTCATTGACACAAAAAATAAAATTTTGTAAGCCAATATTATTATTTTATCGTACCTCACACATAAAGGATAATATGTATGGTATTATATGTATGTAAATAATATTTGATGCCCTATATTATGGTCTATGTTTTTATAAAATTGTTCCCTTGAATTAAAATACTTCTCACTTTATAGATATCATGTCACAATGTTTAAATGACTATTAAACCCATTATGGATTAGTAAATATACAAACACAATTTAAATCTTCTTGAATGAAATACATGTAAGTGTGATTTTCTTTACATGAATAATCTTTTTATCCAAAACTAGAGTATTAACTCTGGGAATAGTCACCTCTTATACATTTTAGGATTAAAAGTGTTTTTGTTTCCCCACCATCCATTCACACTGTTAATATTTCAGTTGTTGAATAGTGTACTCTTAGTTATTTAATTTCTAGCCTTCATCATCTACTCTGCATAAACAGACTTGATATTTATACTCTAGTTTTAATTATATACCATAATTCTCAGATCTCTGAACAAATAAATATGAATATTTATATTAACCACTTTCCAATTAAGTACCATGCTTGGGAAATGATCGAGGTAAACATTACATTACAAAGCTTAGGCATATTTAGAGATCAATATCAACAGGCTTGAAATCCTATTCCATAATTTTACTTTTCTATTAAAAAAATGAGAAGCCTAAAGTATATCATATGTTTGATCTTCAAGATAGATGTCTTTGTTGTTTTATTTAAATTTAAACCTGGTTGAATTTCAACCCAAATAGTACCTTGTAGTTGATCAAACAATATTGTTAGGACAAGAGATAATGTTATGGTTTTCTCATTATTGCCCTTTCAGAGCCTGTTTCCTGAGCCCCTATCCATACAAAGTCATTCTGTGCAATTTCTCAGAGCTCTGTGGGATAAGACCCAGGCAGAGGGTGCTCACAGCTTTGAAACAGCCATGATGGAGTCCACATTTCCACAGCAGAAGGTAAGTGTTTCTTTTCTTGGGGATGTTATTTTAAACCAATATTCAAGATTATCTTGAAACAGTTTGCCTTTTTCTTAACAGTTCAGTTTTTTTTCTTCCTTCCTTTACCTCCTTTCATCATTATCAAAAAACATTGATTAATTAATGATTTTCATGTGGTAATCATTGAAAAGACAGAGTAATATTGGTAGATAGGATTATTGCTTGTTATGACTATTAAATTAATATTTGTTAAATGGAACACAGGGTGCCAGATGGTGAGTCCCGGTTCAACAAAACACCACAAGAGAAATTGAAATAGAGAAATTTATTACTCACAGGTCCTGGAGGAAGTACATAGCACACCTCTAGGGGCTACAGGGGGAGGTCAAAGCAAGGTGCAGGCAGAGAGAGAGGCAGGACCTGGGACACACGCCTTTATTGCAGCTGTGGGTGGAGGACTTTGGGAAGTTCCCAGGCTAAGGCCAGATCGGTCAATTCAAACCAAAAAGAGCAGTTTTCTGTAATCCTTGCCAGAATCTATCTAAAGGGCACACCAGGAGAAGGACCTCAGAAAGAGAGGAAACTGTTGATCACAAAAGGTATTAGAGGTGTCATATCATGCTTGTGACGCTGCAGGGTGCCATCTAAGGCATGAGTGTGCACGAGGGGATTAGTGTCAGTTTAAGGCCTCTGCAGCCCACTTGGTCAAACAAAATGGATGCCGAGGCAATACTACTATGGAGTAGCTTAACCAAATTCTCAACAGTGCTGTTTGAGGCTCACGGACTGACATAACACAACCCACTCAGAGACACACAAAAACTACCCACGTGGTGTGTAATAGAAAACGTTTTACAAAAGCAGACCATGGACTCTAGAATTGAAAGGGAAAAAGCATCAAGAAATTGGGCTGCAGTTCCTTGGTGCCTTTCATTTTTTCCTTCCATACTTCCCTTCATCCCTTTGTCCTCTGCAATTGCCACAAAGTAAAAAAACGAAAATAAGGTGGGCAGAAGAGAGGGAGCATGGTCAGGGTGAGAAAGAGCTCTATTGAGACAGGCAAGTATGACTTGAAACACAGCATTTTAGGGGTGTGGAAATAGGGGCAACACTCTCAGGACATAATTGAGACCTCCTGAGCAGACAGCAAATTGGGAAGGGACCAGAATATGGAACTGCACCCATTCACCAAATAGAGTGAAACTGGAAGTGTATCTACACTGACATGATGAGATTTGCATGAGAAAAGTCATAGGCCTGGGTATGGAGGAAACAATTCAAGTAAACCTGGCTGGAGATAGGAAGGCTACTTAGGAAGTATTACTAACTAGAATCAGGTAGGAAATGAAGGTCTGAACTGAAGTTGGAAGTTGTAGGGAGAGGATGGATTCAAGAGCTATTAAAGAAGTAGAATGCACAGGACTTGGTTCTTGATAAAGAAAATGGAAGAATCAAGGATAACTCCAGGTGCATCATATGGATGAGTGGATGATGGCACCCTTCTGAAAAAGAGACCACAAAGGGAACTGAGGTGGAGGAAGAAGATAAAGCATTCTTGTTTATGTATTTTGAGTCTGAGTTATCTGTGTAGATAACCAGGTGGTGATGGTGGCTGAAATGCCTGTGTGGACCTCAGGAAGAAGACCATTATTGGAGACATGGATTTAGAAGTCATAAGGTAGCACTTGATGTCATGGCAATAGATCGGATCACTCAGGGAGAATATGTATAATGAGAATAGAGAATGGTTATTGATCTCTCCTTAGTAAATATAACCAGCTTCTCTAAGCTCTTCCCATACTCAAAGATTCTGATTATTCTTATTTTGCTTTCAAGAAAGCCCAGTAATAATTATTGGATGCTTACTGGGCAAACCAGAGGTTCTGAGAGTAATGATCATGGTCTCTGTCCCTGTTTTACTATTAGAAGGGGAACAAGTATACCAATATTAAATAAATTCAAAGTACAGACAAGCAGCAAATTAATCATTATATGGTGAAACAACTCAATACCTCTTAAGTGTGAGAGGATTGGGTTAGCCTGGTGTTGGGTATTAAGGAGGGCACATACTGCACGGAGCACTGGGTGTTATACGAAAACGATGGATTGTGGATCACCACATCAAAAACTAATGATGTATTGTATGGTGACTAACATAACATAATAAAATAAGATCAAAAAAGAAAGAAAGAAAGAAAGGATTGTAAGAAGGATGACAAATGGGTTTGATTAATTGGAAATTTATTTAGAATGGTCTGAAGATGCATCCAACTATTGCATCACTATTTTTTGGCTTTGGTTTAAGAATTAGACTTGCAGTATTAAGAATAAAGGAAATGCCATGATTGCATCAATGTAAAGTAGAATGGATTTTTTTTTTGCATATTTCATTCAAATTTTAAAATGTTGCATCATGATTAAAGACAATGCCTCAAATTCTTATAAATTTTTCATGTGAACTGTATTTTAACTACAGGCAACTAGTAAATTAACACTTGGAAGGCTGCTTCAGGTCCTGAGAGATTTTTTTTTTTTAATTGGCAAACCGGTTTTGTGCATGCTCACAAATATACTTCTTCATATTTCTTCTGTTTTATATCAATAAATATTCCTCTAGGGAAAAATTAACTGCAAATCAAAATGGTTTTGAAATCTTTAGTTTTGTAATTTTATTTATTCATAAGTAATAAAAAAAAAACTCTCTGATATCTGGAATGTCCATTATGTAGCAAAGTTATCTGCCCAGGTATTTCTCAATCAAATTGATTTTCTTCTGTTTTTTTATGAAGTGTTCTGCCCACTAAATTCAAAATAGCTGTGAGAATAATCCAAAGCCTGCTTTATTTTCCCCACATATGTCAGTATGCACATACACCAGCAATTTGAAAGTGATGTACATGTGTGTATCTGTTGCTGGAAATGAGTTAACACTGCAGCCAAGTGGATTCACGTACACCAAAAAGGAATAAACTCCTAAGAAAATGCCTGAGTCTCTAGAATGTAATGCTCTGGAAGGTTTGTTGTTGTGATTGCCTTTTAACAGAGTCTTGGAATTTTAGAACTGAAAATCAACAGTAAGGTAGCTATTAAATCGCCACCCGCTTGGGGGCAGAAGTTACACCCTGTTTATCATTGCATTTGCAGGGTCACATGGTGCCTGGCATACACTGGACTCTCAATAAATAATGGGTACCAACTGAATAAATAAGTGAATCCTGTCATTGTCCAGATATTAAAATTAGAAGAAAAGGGACCTGTTGAAAGTCACATGGCTAGTCAATGGCAGCAGTAGAACGTGAGCACATGACATGGTGACATCACAGCTGTCATGGATGTTTCTTGTTCCTCTCTACTCTGGGCACATAAGAAGGTTACGGTTCCCTGCCTCTTGAAGTAAGGCTTGGCCATGTGACTTGCTTCATCCAATGAAATATAAGAAAGGATACATGTCCCTCCAGGCAGAAGCTCTTAAAAACAACTATGTGATTCTCTGTTTTCCCTCTCTTCACCTACCATAGTGACTGTAGAAACAAATGTTGATATTAAGTTGCCAGCACATGGGCACAGAATTCTGAGCCACCTCACAGAGGACTGGTGCTCTGGAGAGCCACCCAGACCCACTACACACTTCCCATGAAGAAGAAACAATCTTTTGTTTTGTTAAAAACTAAGGTTTTGGTGTGATTAACATAACATAATAAAATAAAAATATTTAAAGAAATAAAATAAAATAAAATAAAAAAGAAACAACACAACATGCCAAAGAACCCCCCCCCAAAAAACCCCAAAAAACTAAGGTTTTGGTATTACAGTGGCATAACCTACCTATCTTGACTCCTCCACCTACCAGAGTAGGTAAGCACGGCTCTGCAGCCAGACTTCCTGGGTTTAAAACGTGGCTCTGCCACTTTCCAGTTCTGAAGCCTTTGGCTCTGAACTCCAGTTTCTTTGTCTATACAATGGCTATAATATCTGTTCCTACCTCATAGAGCTGTTTGAGGATTGAATAAGTTAATACATAGTGTATTATAACATACAAAAATCTCCTGTCCTAAACAAAGTTTAAGACAAATTTTTCTTTATAACCTTAAGAAGAAAAATCTGGCAATAGCTGGTGGTATGATAAATTCCTGTACCCTATTATCTTGCGATTCCATTTCTAGGTAAAACTCTCACATACCTGAACCAGGAGACAAGCACAGATGTCAACTGAATATTATTTACACCAAAACATCAGGAGCAGTGCAAATGTTCATCAGTAGAGAAATGAAGAAAATGTTGTGGTATAATCATGCTACACAGACAGTGAAAGTGAATTAATTAGACCTATATGTAATAACATGGAGTCAGTCTTGAAAACAGGATATTAAGTTTTAATAAGCAAGTTGCAAAAGTATAACAAATAGTATGGTAACTTACATAAATTTTTATAACACTCTAAGCAGTATTATGAATGCTTATGGGTACATATACCTGTGGTAAATTTACAATACCGTATTTGGAATCACACCAAAATTCCTGATAGGCTTGCCTCTGGATAACAAAGAAGTGGGTAAAGGAGAGAGGGAAATGTTACTGGAAAGGGAAATAAGGAGATCTCAATTTCATCTGTAATTTTTTTTTATAAAAAATCAGAAGCAGGGATGCCTGCGTGGCACAGTCAGTTAAGCATCCCACTCTTGGTTTCAGCTCAGATCGTGATCTCAGAATGGTGAGATCGAGTCCCACGTCGGGCTCAGCGCTCAACATGGAGTCTGCTTGAGATTCTCTCTTCTTCTCCCTCTGCCCCTCATGCTTGTGCTCTCTCTCTCTCTAAAATAAATAAATAAATCTTTTAAAAAATCAAAAGCAAAATATCAGTATTTATTAATATGGCGAGCACATAGGTATTTGTTACATTATCCTTTGTATATGCTTTTCTTTCTTTTAAAAAAATTAATTAAACCTGTAAGTAATGTCTAAGAGTAGAGTGTTGATAGGTTCGATTATATAAAAATATAAAGCTTATAAAAAACAAAACCTGTCATGCACAATAACTTAAAATGAAAATATGTGTAATAATTATGAAAGACAAAGCTTAATATCCTCAAGATACCATAAGTTCATGCTAATCAATCATCAGTGGGCCGAGGACATGAGCAAATAACTCAAAGGAAACTCAGTTCAAAAAAAGTATTCTGCTTCATTAATAGTCAAAGATGTAACAGTTGAAATTAAAATAACATTAACATTACCCTTTTTAATCCATTTTTAGAAAGATAATAATCAGTTCTGGCTACAGCAAGGGAGTTTAGACACATTCACACATTTTTAGTTGGAGTGTAAATTATTTCAACACTTCTAAAAAACAATTTAGCAATGCAGGTCAAGAGTCTTAAAAATGTTCATATCCTTTAACACAGTGATTCCATTTCTAGGAATCTATTCTAAAGAAATAATCTGAAATGTGTACAAAACTTAAGATATGCACACCAAAAAATATTGTGGAGTTATTTATAACTAGCCTAAATGTCTCAAGATGGGAGAAGAAAGTATACACATATATATTTTCCATCCATATGGAAGAATATTAAGAAAACATGCAAAATCTTGTTTATAAGAAATGTTTAGTGACATGAAACAATGCTATGTCAAATGCCACATTGCAAGATACAAAATTATTTATATAAAGAGGATTATTTGGAGGATTCCATTAAAGCAACCAAATGGAGATATACTGAAATGTTAGCAATGGTTAGTTCTGGTTGATGGAATAGCATTTTTGAAATTTTCTGTTAGAAGTATGGTTTCTTTTATAATCAAGGAATAACAGTTACAGAAGTACTACTTTCAGTTACATTGCTTTATGTAAGTAAATGTAAATGAGCAGTTTACTTAAAGAAAAATCCATTTTAAGTTCATCGATTTTCATTATAAAATAAAGATTTTAGAAAAAGGGCAGAAAATCCATTAATTTACTTAGGAAATGAGGAGGATGGACTCTGGGAGCAACTAGAGATACCATTAATAATTTCATTCCAGTGCATGTGCGGCCCAGCCCTTCAGAGGGAGTGGCGTTCTGATTATCAGAGGAACAGACAGTTGACAAAGTTGATCTGGGATTGCTAAAGAACTGGAATTTGAGAGAGAAATCTCCTTTATTGACACACATGTTCCAGTTCCCAAAGCATGGAGAAATTCCATATGCCATAGAAATGAAGTCTCAAAACTGCCCATTATGGAAACAAAAAAAAATTAAATTTACTACTGAAATAAAATGTATCCCATCTGGCTAACATTTGGAGATTTGTTTTCAGTCCACATTGCTACAAACACACTTGACAGTTCCCACTGACACTACAGTAATTGGCTGTAGTGTCAAAGTATAAATAAAACTGAAGCACCAATTCTGGGTATAACGAAAAGGAGATCTTCTGATGCTCCCTGAGACTTAGATTTAATGTATTGAGTTGCAGTGTTAATATGGTGCTCCAGTAAATAAATGCCTAAGTAAGGAATGGGCTATTATATATAAGCTGTAACTATCCACATTCTTTTTTTTTTAATTTAATTTAATTTTATTATGTTATGTTAGTCACCATACAGTACCTCATTAGTTTGGTTTTTTATTTTTATTTTTTTAATTTTATTATGCTATGTAATCACCATACATTACATCATTAGTTTTTGATGTAGTGTTCCATGATTCATTGTTTCATATAACACCCAGGGAAATTCAAATCAAAACCACACTGAGATACCACCTTACACAGTTAGAATGGCAAAAAGTGACAAGGCAAGAAACAACAAATGTTAGAGAGGTTGTGGAGAAAGGGGAACCTTCTTACACTGTTGATGGGAAAGCAAGTTGGTACAGCCACTTTGGAAAACTATCCACATTCTTAAGAGAAATTTAAGTCTATATGTGTGATGTAAGTGACAAGTGATGTAGGTCAGCCTCCAGGGAGAGCAGGATGAATCACGGTGTTGAAGAGAGATTAGTTTTGTTGAGCCCTCCCTTTCAGAGCAAGCTAGGTGAGAATGGGGTAAATGGGAATCGGTTTGTTGATTTCAAAAGCCTAGATTAGGGTGGGGACTTTCAGGCTGCAAGCTGAGAACCAGGAAAATCTGATTGGCACTATCAAAGAAGCAAAGGTGAGGTGAAGAGATAAAAAGGTCTGAATAAAATCTAGTGATTAAGAGAGAAGCTCCATGAGAATATCATTCATAGTAGGAAGCTGAAGGCAAGGGGTTGAGAGGGCAGACTGAGGGTGGAATGTAGATGCAAATGTCTGGGACAACTCTGGCTCAGAGAGAGAGCTGGCTGGGAGAAGGACAGACATTAAGATAGAGTCTGGGCTTTTAAATGAAAGAGGGACAGGGCTTCATGTAAGGAGGATGACATGAGCAGTAACATGGAGGAAACAACAACAAAAAATCACAGTGAAGTCCCGATGAATGGAACTGTAAGTTCATTCATTAAGTTACAAATACTTTTTGCGAATGCCTGCTTTATGCCAAGCTCTGTGCGGAGACCAAACATAAATAATCATGCTCTGCCCCAAGGAGACAAGCAATCTGCAAGTAAAGAAATGCACAATGCCACATTGAAAGATACTATAAAAAATAAAATGCCTAGAGGAAGAGATGAAGAACAGCAGTGTTTGTTGGGTGGTCAGGACCTTCTCTGACCTGGTGTTAGATGAGTTTTCCTGGCAAAGAGAATAATTTGCACAAAGCCCTTGAGATCATATAACAAAAACAAAAATAACAGATAATTAAAAAAAAAAAAAGGAAGGAAGAATGAGAAGAGAAAGACAAAACCTTGGTGCATTAGAGCATTCTCCTCCGAATTTAAATCACACATCCCATCAGAAAAAAATTTGAGCAAGCACCGTCCATGTTTGCATTTATTTACTTATAAATAATATATGTGTATTATTACACTCATCATTTTTTTAAAAAGATTTTATTTATTTATTTGACAGAGAGAGAGACAGCGAGAGAGGGAACACAAGCAGGGGGAGCGGGAGAGGGAGAAGCAGGCTTCCCGCTGAGCAGGGAGCCCGATGTGGGGCTCGATCCCAGGACCCTGGGATCATGACCTGAGCCGAAGGCAGATGCTTAACTGACTGAGTCACCCAGGTGCCCCTCATCATTTTTATTATAAAAATATTCAAAAATAAAAACCTTAAGGATGGGATGAAAAGTAAACAAAAAGTGAGAGTTCTAATATTTTCTTCCTCCTACAACACTGGGCATGCCCACCCCAGGAATGAACTCTCTCCCCTTCTGCACTGTTCCAAGAAGTAGAAGAATCAGGGTGGAGCCCAGTGAACCAAAGGGAGAGTTGGTGTGGGGTAATTTACCTCTGCCTTTTAAGCCATGGCAAGGAACTTAGATTTTCTTGCTGTCTATGGGAGGTCACTGAAGAGTTTTGAGCAGCAGACATTATTACCCAGCCTATTTTGAAACGATAGCTCAGTACACTATGTGGAGGCTAGATTAGAAAGGGGTAAAAGTGGAATCGGAAAGACCATGAAGACTATTGCTCACCCAGATGAGAGAAGAAGGTAGTTTGAGTTGGAATGGTCCTGGTAGGGATAGAAATGAATGACACATTCAATATAAATTTTGGAGGTAAAAGGGACATAGCAAGCTAATGGGAGAGTGTAAGGGTGAGGGAGACTTTTGAATATCTTAAATTTAAAATGTCTGTGAGATGTCCCAGTGTAATTGTCTAGTAGGCAAATTTGTGGTTTAGGCCACAGATGAGGGCACTCTCGGCACAGAGGTGGTGAAAACCATGGGAAGATTAAAGCAATCTGAGAAGACAGTCTAGAGAGTCAAAGGACCCAGTACAGGATTGAGTCCAGAGAGCAGCCAGAAGACAAAAGGAACCCAGAAAGTATAAAAGTCACACATCTCAAGGGAGTCCAAGAAAGAGAGAGAATGGAAGTGAATGGGATTTGGCAGCCAGGTCAAGGCAGCAAAGTACAGAAAAGTGCCCATCCGATTGGGCAACGTGGAAAAGGCAGTTTTAGTGGTGTTTTAAAGGCGAGGTTCAAAATGGAGTAGGCGAAGAAATGAGGAGAGAATGAGGAAGGAGACAGCATCTGTAGAGAGCTGTTGGAGAGGTTGGTGCTGAATGGGTTCGTCATGGAGGAAGTATGGAGATGCTTTAGAATGGGAGCCCCCAGCGCATGTTTGCAAGTGTTGGGATGACACAACAGAGGGTGAGGATGGTGAACAGATGAGAAAAAGCGATTGCACACAGACCCAGATCAAGAAGTAGAGTTGATGGGGGGAAAGATGAATGAGTTCTGTTTCATGGCTTTTCATCTTTTTCAGTGAAGTAAGAGGTGAGGCCATCAGCTGAAAGTGATGGGGTGGGGGGAGGGATGGAATGTAGGAGGTTTGAGGAAAGAAAGTCTAAAATGAAATTCTTAGACAAAGGAACTAACTGTGTACTTACTAGAGAAATATAGCAGGACTGTCAGGCAATGAGAAACATCCATTTGGGATCCGAGATAACAGACTTAAAGCGGAAATATGATTTTCTTCAGTAGTGATCAGCTGTTTAGGTGTTATAATGGAATTCATCCAAGCTTGAGCTTTTGTCTTTTGGTTGGGTGGTAATTAAATGGTGAAATATGTCAAGGTAGGGGAGATCTGTGTTTGAGAAGGTAGAGGGTCAAGGTGCAGACCAAAAGAAAAGACTTGAAAGACCAAAAGAAAACATAGGAAACCCAATTTGAGAATCAGAAAGATAGTCTTTAGAGCCCAGGAAGAAAAAGTTATTTTCTGAATGAAGAAGAGGATGGATTTGTGTTGAGCTTCTCTTCACAAGAACCCTCAGCTTCTCCTCTCAGCCCCAACCCATGCTCTACTACTCACCTTGGAAACAAGGACACGAGCTCATTGATCACGCTGCTGACCAAGGCTAAAGCAGACAGCTGGTGGCCACCAGGCAAGATGAGGCCGGCCGTGACTGTGGCTGAGGGTGTACCCTGCTGCGTGTGTGAGATTTGCGATGCTACGGAGCGCTGGAGAGTGTTAGCTTCAGCACAAGATGAACTTTTATCATAGATATGTGCTATCAGTGGACCTGCACTCCCCCACATTATAGTTCATCAGGGATTAATGTGATTAACATAAGAGGACAGGCTCCAAGGTGAAAAGAGTCCTTGAGAACAGGCACATCCTCTGGAGACTTGTACAAGCAGGACTTTTATTGATGCCGTAGGACCAGAGAGTTTGGAAGTCCAGCCAGATTCTCAACTTTGCCTCCCTAAATACTGTCTCTACCTTCATTCAGATTCTTTTTTCCCCCCTTAACAGCTATACATTATAACAATCTAGAGGACCCCTCATTTAAACAATTCCATACACACAACTCATACTAAGTGATTGCACATGACTTTACAAACACAATGAACCTAAGTGACGGATTCACTGTTTAAAAACTGGAAAATTGTTATCCTTACGCTTGGCTAATTAATACACACTATTAGTATCTCCCTAACAACCAGCCACACATATTATACTTATGTTGTACATAAACTTTTTTTAAAGAAATTAAAATTGGCAGAAGAAATATTTTCTCAGTTTAGTTTAAAACCGGGTTGATCACGTGTATTGTATTTCCTTCGTTTTTCACAAACCGGACTGTCCTATAATGAAGCATGTCAATTTTACTACTGTAGTGAACATTCCTTCACAGTCAGCCAGATGTTCTGCATCAGTCAAGGAAATTAAAAAAAAAAAAAACACGCACACACTTTAGAAAATAGTTAACAAAATAACTCTATTCCTGGGGGAACAGAGGTACATAGCTCCTCCGAAATGTCTATTCCAATCCAATAGTGGTTTGGGTTCTTTTCTGAAATGATCAGTGCATGAGTAAAATAGTATACTTTTTCCCCTCAGTGCTATCAGGGATATTGTGTGAATGCCTACAAACCCTGGGCACTAAACTATTAGAATAAATAGCACTTTATTTCTTTTTTTAAAAAGATTTTATTTTTATTTATTTATCAGAGAGAGAAAGAGAGCACAAGCAAGGGGAGTGGCAGGCAGAGGGAGAAGCAGGCTCCCCACTGATCAGGGAGCCGGATTCGGGGCTCGATCCCAGGACTCCGGGATCATGACCTGAGCCAAAGGCAGATGCTTAACGGACTGAGCCACCCAGGCGTCCCTAAATAGCACTTTATTTCAAGCAAAGTGGAAGTGTGGTAGTTAGAAGCTCAGGCTCTGGGTTTGAATGCTGACCAGCACTTATTGGCTCTTTGATTTAAGTCCTCTGTGCTTCCTCTTCCTTGCCTGTAAAGTGCAGGAAACACTTTACAAGGATGTTGGGAGATGTAGAACACATAATACATGTAAAATCCTTGGACCAGCAATTGGCACACCGTTAAGAGCTCAGTCAATGGTAACTAGTATCATTTTCTTGTACTTCCTCTGCAAGACCCCTTCAACAAAATGAATGACAAAGGTGTCATCTTTTGAGAATGAGATTGATTTCCACAATAGCCAAAAAAACTTATGTAGGCCAAGGTCTATTATAAAAGGAGATGACTCAAACTGAATCATAGTTAAAAACCGGGTTTCACTAAAGTGAAACTTTTTTTTTTTTTAAAGATTTTATTTATTTACTTGACAAAGAGACAGCGAGAGAGGGGACACAAGTGGGGGAGTGGGAGAGGGAGAAGCAGGCTTCCCGCGGAGCAGGGAGCCCGATGCGGGGCTCCATCCCAGGACCCTGGGATCATGACCTGAGCCGAAGGCAGACGCTTAACGACTGAGCCACCCAGGCGCTCCTAAAGTGAAACTTTTTCGTATGTGGCTCCTGAGTATACTCTACAAGACAGTTCTGGGAGAGACTTCTAAAAATGTTTTGAGCAGAGATTGTGTCACTAAAGTGTGAGTTGTCATCCAAGTTTAACACTCATTTCAAATATAGATTCTGGTTTTTTTAATCTAAAAAATCATAGCAATTTAGACATTTCAATACTAGACATATCAAGAAAGAGCACAGTCAGTGGCACTATTCGCTTTTTTTTTAAGATCCTGTATGTTGCATGTAGATTAGCAAACTTTTGATTCTGGGGACACATTACCAAATTACCCTCTTTCCTTTAGGGATTATGGAGTAACCTTTATTTTTTTTTTAATTCGGTATACAAGCATTTCCTAAAGTCTACTTATTTTCAATACATTATTGCATTGTTCTACTATCTTCATTACAATTTGGGGTTCCTATTGAAGACCATTCTGAGAGGAAGGGGCCTTTTTAAAAAATCTTTTGCTAAATACGGTCAACAGAATCATCTGATGCCTCATTCCAGGGTCTGATAATTCCTTCTGTAGTCTCCCTTGTAACCAACCCCAATTGTTCATGCTGAGTGTAAGCCCCTTTCTTCATGATCTTTTACCAGAGTTGATGGGAAGCATTAGAACACCAGACTCTAGGGCTACAGAGTAGTTCCCAGACCTTAGCACATGCGAAAGTCCCAGGAGACCTTGTTTAAATGCACATTCCTGGGACCTCTGTGGATTTTGCAAATGGTAATCTTGGGGGTGGGCCTGTAACTCCGACACAGGATCCAGGTGATGGTGAGGCAGGAGGTCGCACTGAGTACTCATGGAAATACCGAAAGAGAGGCAAAGGCAACTGGAATCCACTTGACTTTACTTGAGTCACATCTCTACCACCAACACATTCTGGGAATCTAGGCAAGTTGGTTAACCTCACTGAAACTTAACTTCTTCATCTGTAAACTAGGAACAGATCCACCTGCCTGACAGTGTTGCTAGGAAGGCGGTACGAGCTGATTCATTTTGTCAAACACCCAGAAGAGCCGCTGGTGCAGTGAGTGCCCCATAAACAGCAACTATAAAACCATTGCTTCATATGGGCGCCTGGGTGGCTCAGTTGGTTAAGCGACTGCCTTCGGCTCAGGTCATGGTCCTGGAGTCCCTGGATCGAGTCCCGCATCGGGCTCCCTGCTCAGCGAGGAGCCTGCTTTGCCCTCTGACCCTATCCCCTCTCATATGTTCTCTCTCATTCTCTCTCTCAAATAAGTAAATAAAATCTTTAAAAAAAAAAACAAAAAACATTGCTTCATAAACTTTGAGGCTGTGGTGAAATCACCTGTTTAGTTTTCTCTTTCTGAGATTTGTAATAATTTAGATATCTTTATGACCCTGCTCTGATTTTTTTCCATTTTCACCTACTTCGTAAGAACTGAATGCTGTGGCCTGTGTCCGATCAGGGCCCAGGCACCTCATTAAAGGCCTATATATGTGTCTAATCATTCCCTAAATGGGCACACCTCATTGCACCCTTTAATTTCAGCATCTTGATAGCGTGTTCCATTTGCCCACCTTGTTATTTCCCATCCCCTCACCAATGTCCCTTTTTTTTTTTTTGCTCTTCCTTTCAGTGCTCACATCTTCTTATGCCCATTTCTTTATTCATAGTAGTAAATCCTTCCTTTTATGCTTGTCATGATTCCTTCCTTTCTGTGTAGCTCATTACATCCCTCCATCTGTGAACCTCATTATGCCATCCCATTTTTATCTCGTTACATCCTCATCGTGCACATATTATTAGCTCCTCCATTCATGCGCAGCACTGCGTTCTTTCTCTCTGCTTCTTATCACGACCTGCCCTTTCCACCCTTCCCATTTAATGCTTCCATTTATAAATCACATTACATCCTCCCCAAATGCTTTTATCATTACAGCCATCCATTTATGCATCTCATTACACTATTGCCCATGCAGATTTCTATGTGCATTCCTATTTGTACATCTCATTACGGCCCCATCAAACATGTGCATGGCATTACTTCCCTTTCAAGTGTTCGCGTTGCATTACATCTTTCTGTGTTTGCATCTTATTACGTCCAATATTCCGAGGTTTGACAACAAACTAACAAAGATAAGTATGTTACTTGCTTTTAGAAAACAAAATCTGTTTCTCAGGCACCTAACATCAGTGTTTCTTAAACAAGTCATTCATTTTGGAAA
This sequence comes from Leptonychotes weddellii, assembly GCF_054177405.1. NCBI lineage: Eukaryota > Metazoa > Chordata > Mammalia > Carnivora > Phocidae > Leptonychotes > Leptonychotes weddellii. Next base: position 96,832,892 of record NC_138369.1, on the reverse strand, counting down.
GATTTACATATTTATCTAGCTAAGAGACCCAAAACCCTATATTTTATGTGCAAAAAAACTTATCTCGTTTTGTTCAACTCATCATCGTTATCACTACTTTGTATTATTTCTCTACAGTGTACAAAGTGGTGCAATTATCCATGAATTTATTTGCAGTGGCAAGTCTCTGCAGGAGACAGCTTAGGGATCACAGCCATTTTACAGATTGAGAAGTGCATTGAAAGCACCAAGAAATTAAGTTATTTCCCAAGAACTCCTAGTGAATGGCAGTGGCAGGGCTCAAACTCTCATCTTCTGGTCCCAAAACCTACTTCCTTTCTGCCATACCACTCTCCAGCAAAACAAAACAAAACAAAACACACCCTTATTTCTAAGTATCACTTGCAGTCATTTAAGCCATTCCATAACACTGCCCTAGGACAGAAGATGGGGTTGGCATGCTTTATGTTTGCTTTGTTTTGTTAACAAAACAATGTAATATCAACACTTTGAAATCAGACACTTTGCATTTCCTGTTTATCTCTTTATCTCTGTGTTTGAAGAGCTAGATTAAAAGAAACTTTCATGTGGAGCCTCTCCCGCAACAAGAATACATGCACATAGAATAAAATGCAAAGATCAGGAGAAAGAGACAGTACTTTACTGATCTTCAACACCACGGCCAGCCTCACAAAGGCAAAATAATAGGGACTTCCCTATAAGGGAATTGAGGGGTACCAAGGAAGCCCCCACCCTGCCCCGGCCATATGCAGAACCTTTCTTCCTCACAGACCCTAACCCTGGCCAGTCTCTGCTTCATTGAACTGTGTCCTCTGCCTCACTTTTACTTTTTATTAAACTATGAAATAGCTCATAGATTCAGAAAAGTGCCGAAAGATGATGCCCATTCCCACCACAAGATAGAAGAGATGTTTACATTGCTTCCATATTTACTTCAAATATCCCCCTTGACAAAAAGAAAGAAACTGTTGCGAATAGTCTCTTGAGGTTGGTGTGTATTATTTCCATGGATATTTAGGTACTATTGTTTTAAACTTTTATATGTGTGTTATCATAGTGCACATATCTTTTGCAATATCCTTTCTCTGTTTACCGTTATGTTTTAAAAATACATCTGTTCACACATGTGGAGCTAGCTCATTCATTTTAGTATCTATAAAGTTTTCCATTGTGTAAATAGACCAGAGTTTACTTTATCCATTTCTCTATGAGGGATAATTCAACATCACATCTGCCTTGATCTCTTATTACTTCATCAGTGCTTAATGCTATGCTCTGCCCTTTGAATAGCTAAGTGGAGACATTTGAAATTCCCACATCATGGAAAGCAATGCCTTCTCCATACATCCATGGCAGAGTCAGCTTTATCCTCTTTGTAACCGCTCCAAGTAGTAAACACACCAACAAAATGATAGTTCTTAAATAAAACTAGACCCTGGCCAAATTTTGATATGTACTAGTGTACTAAAATAATTGTACCTAAAAAGGGTGGTCTGATTCCCAGAACCTGGAATGCTGCTTATGATAGGAAAAGGCAATAAAGATGAAGAAAAATGCAGTGTTTGCCACAGAAATGTGGTTGATTTTCCCCCTGGTTTAAGAGGCAATGGTTTATGGTTTAAAGAGTCACAGGAGCCTACTGCTAGTCCCCGATGCAATCAGACCAATATGACTGTGGTCACCAAAAGCATGGCCTAGTTCAGATATAAGAAAAGACTGTTAGATAGTAATCCTTCCAGAAGTTTCAGAGCCCAGAAAGGCCTTCCATTGTGATGCAGGAAAGGAATTCTTCATACTGTGCTGGGGGGAATGTAAATTGGATCATTCAGGAAAGCAATTTAATAGAACTTAGTGAAGTTAGGGATATGCATAATGTTAAATTTTTAATGTCTCATGCAGAGCAGATGACTTACAGCAAATAACCCCACCAACTCCCCTTTGCCTCAGTTATTAACCCTGGGACACACAATGAGAGCCCGGTGTGATCCTACACATACTAGGGTTTGTACTGTAGGTAAAAGAACCCTAAGAATATGGATCTGGATATTTGTATAGGGGAGGGCCAGCACCCCCACTCATCTGAGAGAAGGGAAGAAAAAATTTTGGTCCTTGGGAAGGATTCTTTGTTCTTCTATCTTGTGAGATATAAATAAATCTCTCCAAAGGGAGGATACGACAAGTGTCTCCAGCTTGACAGCTTAAAGATGTCTCCAAATCCTGGGTCTCATCCCCACCTTGAGATGTAAACACATACTTCTGGGAAGATAAATCTCTCTAGATGGTTTCTCACTTTCTAATTAGTCATAAATTAACTTCTCGTGCTTATTCTTTTAGCCCAAGTCCAAGTTTTAGTGTTCAGAAATTTTGTTCAGAAAGCCTATGCAGAAACATAAAAAAATATTTTCTCTATAGTCTTAAACATACCCTGTGATCCAGCAATTCCACTTCTGAATGATTATCCTAGAAAAATTCTTACTCACATCACAAGGGGATATGTTTGAGGATATTCATTGTTGCATGATTTACGTAAGTGCAAAGATGGGGGCTGGGGGAATGGTTAAGTAAAATGTGGGGGTGGTGGATGTGCACTATGAGATCACTCTATAGCAGTGATGGCAACAAACTAAGTATGCGTACAATGCCATGTGCAGAGCTTGAGAGACACGAGTGAGAAATAGAATGTGGTCCATGACAGAAAATCATTTATGAAAATGAAAAATACACTAAACATTGCTCCATATTTTTCAAGAATCCAGACATGTTCAAAGAAATAGATCAAACCCAAAAGAATGAGAACTTATGTAAAGGGGAGATGGGAGGAGCATCTGGGAATGAGAGTGTTATCAGGGATAACTGGGGAAAAATAAGAGAAGGACCTCACCCCCAACAAAATAACCTATGTGGCTGAAGATTTTGGTTATCTCACTAATTGATTTCCAGAGGAGAAAAAGAAAGCCCCTTCACCGAGCATGTTTCCTATCAGCAACCAATGTGGTCTAGTACCATGTGGTAGTACAGTAGTACCCGACCCTGCTTTATCCTGGGGGATACGTTCCAAGACCCCCAGTGGATGCCCTAAACCATGGATAGTACTGAACCAAATATAGACTAGGCTTTTTTCCTATACATACATACCTATGATAAGGGTTAATTTATAAATTAGGCATAGAAAGAGATTAACAATAATAAATACTCACAAAACAGAATAATATAATGATGTACTACAATAAAACTTATATGAACGAGGTCTCTCAGAATATCTTATCAAACTGTACTCACCGTTCTTCTTGTGATGATGTGAGATCATAAAGTGCCTAGCGATGAGATGAAGTGAGGTGAAGGATGCACACAGTGTGATGGAGTAGCATTGGGCTACGACTGACCTCTGATGATACATCAGGAGGAGGATCATCTGTTTCCAGACTGGGGTTGACAGTGGGGAACTGAAACTGTGGAGAGTGGAGCCACAGATAAGGGGGGACTACTGGACATTGTGGTGCGAGATGCTCAGTACGTAGTTGTCATATGCAGGTGGCAACCGTCAGTTAGGGAATAAAAAAACACTGCAATTCTTTGCTTTCCAATATGAAAGGAGATCCCGTGTGAATGCTGGCTGTCATGCCAACAGTTCCAGTGATTACAGTTTACTGCTGCCACCACTGTAGAAATGTCAAATTTTCTTGAGATTTTTGAACACTGGTAATCTTTTGCCTTTGCTTCCACTCTGATTAAAAATACTTTGCTGCCTTTAATGGGCTCAATTTTAGAAGAAATTTGATTCCTAAAGTCATTGTGGGTTTATCAAACATTTATAAAGCTTCACCCAATTTTCCACCTTTAGTTTCCACTCCACCGATACATTTACATTAGCTTTCGCAAAAACCTCTTTATGTAAACACTTGCAATATTTATTGCCAACATTTTATAATCACATTATTTTTTCATGATCCTTAGGCAAGTGGGAAAACTTGACTTTTTGAATCAAATTAAATATTCTATCATATTTGTTGGTTCTTACATGAAAGAGTTCTTCAGAACCTCTCTGTGAAATGAATCAGACATGTTTTCTTCCAGCCAGTTGGAGCCAGACCCATGGTTAGAATCACCCCGACTTGCCAAGAAGCAATTCAGTTCTTCCCAACACATGGGTACTCAAAGGATAGGAAGAAAGTCAAGTTTATTTCATGATCTATAGTAATAGTTAGAAGCTGGCCACACTGACCTCCAACTCTTGTGTACCTAGAGTTCCCTTATTAATCTGGGATAGAAAAAGGAGAAACAATGGAACAGAGCTCATGCGTGACATCCACACTGAACACTGGAGCACACTGTGTGTTCCTCTGGGGCAGCACCCTCACTACCTCTGCTCAGGGTCTGTCTCCCACCTGTTGCACACCCTTTCCCCACACATCCCAGCCTTCTGCCAACTTTCAAATAAGCCCCAACAATTTCAATTTTCACGCCTCTTCTCTTCCTTCCAAGTTGCACAATTTGGAATAATAATGTCTCTGATCTTCAAGAATGGAATTTTTGCTCTTGCAACCAGATTGTGTATTTTGTCATTTGAAACCAAACTATTGTGGAGAAGTATGAACATATGCACATGAGGATTGAAAAATCCCTCAAATACCAATTAATGGAAACAAATCCGTCATCCTCATCTGTTTCCAAGGATGTAGGATTAATTGCCAGTCATTGCACATCAGAATAACCTGGGAATTTGTTTAGAAATGCAAATTCCCGGGCACAAACACAGACTGATTGGGTTAGGCTTCCAGGGATGGAACCTGTATTTGATGTTTGTAACAAGTTTCCCTGGGATTCTGGATGCTGACACCTCCTGAGAACTGGTGATCTGGAAAAGCTGAGAACAAGCAGTCAACACGCTGTTATTGAAGGATTTAGACAGGCATTCTTCAATTACTAACATTTTATTCTAGAAACTTGTTTTATAAAATTAAATAAAATGAATTCCTATAATACACATAGAAATATAGGTGTATTTTTTAAAAATAAAAATGTTCTGAAAGGGCTTAGTGGGCATAATTGATGTGAAAATTAAAAATCTAAATGCTAGGGTGCCTAGGTGACTCAGTCAGTTAAGCATCCAATTCTTGATTTCAGCTCAAGTCTTAATCTCGGGGTGGTGAGTTCAAACCCCGCATTGGGCTCCACTCTGGGCATGGAGTCTACTTTAAAAAAAACAAAAACAAAAACAAAAAAACTAAATGCTACTGTTGATATAAATTACAGATAAAATCTGTGTGTCTCAATTAGCAAAAATTTAAAAAGATTCATTGAACATCTCTTATGGGCAAAGTGTTATACTTCGTATTTTCAGAAGCTACAAAATAACAAATAAATTAGTCTTCTTGCCGAAGGGCTTTAATCCAGTTGAGAGCCAAAAGAGTCACACCAGAAGAAGCTTAATAACTACCACAACTAAACACAAATAAAGATGTATTCCAGCTTTCCTCTGTGAGGAATACTATAGACCCAGTGCATTACTGTCTCATATCCTGGAATATAAGATGATGTCTCCTTCCTCTATTTATCCTTGGTTCCTGACACTAGGTGCTATAAATACTAATTGCTATGAGTTAAATTCAGTAGTAATATTTTTCAGAAGTTGAAATAAATTTAAAAATTAAATTATAGCATAAATATTCTTTAGAGTTTCTTTTGCTAGTTTTTTCAGCATACAGTATGTTTCTTGCAAGATACTATGCTTGCACAATGTAGGACAATATAAATAATATAGAGATAAATGGTATAAGGATGCTCCATTAATTTTTTTTTCCTTCAATAAGTTTATTGCACACCCTGGACTCCATATAGTTAGAATTTGTGTACAAGGAATAACCATAAAGACATAAAGCCCTCCTATTATGTGAAAATATTAGAGATCATTAAAAAAGAAAAAAACCTCTTGTTTACATTTCTTAAAACATACTTGAAGTATGTGCCTAGAGTTGATCCTATTAACCATAGGCACACAGAGCACATGAGGCAATCCTATGTTTTGTATCTGTGCAAAAATAGCTTTAAACAGAATTTAAATGTACCAGAACCCAAAGTTCTTCCAGATGTATGCTTTCACTGATTTCTGGAAAATTGCTTCCCCGTACCCTTACACAGTACACTGACCACTTTATAAGATCCAAAGGCCACTTTGCACTTTTATGGAATCCATAGCATTGACTCATGCTGTCGCTGTCATCAAAATAATGTTGTAAATATCCTCTCATCTTTCCATGCTATCTGGCTTATTTTTCCCCTAAGAGGCTTTGCAAGAGACTTTTTTGTATAGTTCTACAAATTCCTACTCCCATTAATGATTAAAAAAAAACAAAACAAGACAAAACTGGAGAAACATTCATTTAATCAGCTGTTTAAAAACATCATTTTTCCTCCAGGGGCTTCTATCCCTTTTGAGTTAGAGGCTGTTTATCAGGAAAGTCTTTCTTAGTATATCTTTACTATGATTATATATCTTTCTCTTTATGTTCTTCTGGTTTTATTGAGGCCTGATTTGGAGTGTTCTCAGAAGAATGTGACCCCTCTAAGTAGACTCATCGTTTTCATTGAGAATTGGCCAACAGGGTACCTGTCACCTTCCCTTCTTCATGGCACAATGTCGGTATTGATTCTTAATGCTTCATAACAAATTACCAAAACCTAGCAGCTTAAAACAACATCTATTTGTTATCTCACATTTTCCTTGGGTCAGGAATCTGCTTGTGACTTAGCCAGGTCTTCTGCTCAAGGTCCCCCAAGGCTGCAAAATCAAGCTATCAGTTGGGCTGTGGTCTCATTTGGAGGTTTGAATGGGAAGGGTCTGTTTCCAAAAGTGCTTAGGTTGTTGGCAGATATCATTTATTTGGTTTGGTAGGGCTGAAGACCTGGAATTTGTACTGGCTATTGGCTGAAGGCTGCCTTTAGGTCCTAGAGGCCACCCACAATTATTTGCCATGTGTAACTCTCCATAGGTATTTCAAAACATGACAGCTTGCTTCTTCAAGGCCAGCAGGAGAGTCTCCCTATGCATCTGCTAACAAGATAGGTCTGTGTGTGTGTGTGTGTGGATGTGTGTGGTGTGTGTGTGTATACATAATAACATAAACATGGGACTGATATCTTACCATCTTTGCCATTTTCTCAGAAGCAAGTCATAGGTCTCTCCCGTACTTAAGGAAAAGGGATTAGATGAGGGGATGAATACCAGGAGATGGGAATTATTGGGAGGGGGTCAACCCAGGGTCTGTCTACCATAATCCCATTGAACTAAAATACTCAGAGAGGGACTGCTTAGATATGCATGCTTTTTATTATTCTTCTGGAGTCTAGTTGTTTTAAAAGAAGCGTGTAGGGCGCCTGGGTGGCTCAGTTGGTTAAGCGACTGCCTTCGGCTCAGGTCATGATCCTGGAGTCCCTGGATCAAGTCCTGCATCGGGCTCCCTGCTCGGCAGGGAGTCTGCTTCTCCCTCTGACCCTCCCAACCCTCCCCCCTCTCATGTGCTCTCTCTCTCAGTCTCTCTCTCTCAAATAAATAAATAATCTTTAAAAAAAAAAGCGTGTAATTCTCTAAACAAATCAACTTTAGTTCTCTTGTATTAAAAAAAAAAAAAAGCCATATAAGCAATCTTGGGCAAGGCCTAGGAAGCTATAGGACCCAGAAGGGTAAAGAAGATAAGGAGGAGAGGGAAATAATGACCTCAAGCACAGTGAGGAAACCAAAATTCCAAAAATTTAGGTATTACTAGTTGATGGGGTTTTTTTGCTTATTTTATGATTGATTTTGCTTTGATTTTCCAACAATATTTGGAGCTATGTGTGTTTCATCTGTCTGTATTCAAAGTTGGCTGTTATTGCTGATTTCAACAGTTCATAGAATTACCATCCTTCTTCTTCAGTCAATTCCCTTTGCACAACACCTAAATCTTCTGAAGAAGTAAGCCTGCTTTTTACTTCAGAGCTTGAATACCGGAATGTAGCTTGCCATCTGTCCTAAACTTTTCAAGTAACTTTTTGCCAAGACAAATGTGGATTATGGGCAACAACCTGGGACATTTCTGGTCTCAGAACAGGAAAAATAAAGGAACCCTTACATATTATTTTAAGTACTTTGTTTGTTAGCAGTGTTTGTGTTGAATGAAAAATTGATCCTTAGTTGTGTGAGAAATAGAGAAGTGATCTGCCTGCCAATGGCCAAGTATAGACTTCAGAGACTTAACAGTTTTGAAACTGATATTTATAAACATCTGCCTTTTCCCCATAAACTTTAATATAGATTTCATCCTTTGAAACCTGCAAAACTCCCGGGTGCTTCTTCAGTCTTTATCTTGGGAACATGCTTTTTAAAAAAATGGTATTAAACGTTAGCAACTCAAAATGCTGTATTCAGCATGTTGAGCCTCCAAGATGTCCAATCCCAGAACACAAGCCATAATAGTCTTAATAAAGAGTGCTGAAAAGTATTTATTTCTAGTCCTAGTTTATGCCTTTCATTATTCCACAAATATTTATTTAATGCCTGCTTATGTGATAGGCATTTTTGGTGCTGAGATCATAGCAGCCAATATAACAGAGAAAATCCCTACCTTCATTGTGTTTATGTTCCAGTGAGTGTAAATGTTCTTTTAAAAGAATCCCCTTTAAATGTTCATAATACTTTCATATAGTTCATTGGGAAACTTTGCATTGGGCTTGCAAACCGATGCTGTTAATCCATTCCTGATGTTGGACTAGATTCTGGGACTACAACTGTGAACAAAGTAGATGTCTATTCTCTCAAGGAGCTTAGAGTTTGGCATATTTCTCACCTCTGTCAAGAAATGCAGACCTGGAAATGCAGACCTGGGAAACAGGAACTTTGGAGCAGGAACTAAGGAGCCACTTGCCCATTCTATATTTTAGATCCATCATAAACTGCACACACAGTCCCTCCATCCTTGGGCTCTTGGGCTTACTACGCACTGTTACTCTGGGTAGAAGATCTGAGTGTGTGGACCGGAGGAAAGGGAATAAAATCTCAACTCAACAGAGGACAAACATGTCAGTCAGCTGGGCACGTGTAAGGCTAGCTGGCAAAGACATTAAATCCCTCTTGGGAAAGCAAGCTTTTAAGAGTGCGGTTCTGACCACCCTGTAGCAGAGGCTACAAGTCATTTGCATAATAGGAAAGCCTCAGGAGGACAGTAGAGCTATTTAATTTGGTTAGGCTAATCGTATGCCATCCATTTACAGTGTAATGGAACCTCTCTCCTCTGCCTCTTAAACAGGAACACATTGGCATGATGCCACAGGGCACATAAGACAGGGACGGTCTTCTTGGTGTGTCAATTCAACTCAGCTATTGGGAGGGGGAAAATTAATTAATTTATTGATAAGTAATTTAAGACATTATTTTCCATTAAAACCAATACAGCCATATCATGGAATATAATGCAAGACCTGCAGATGCTTTTAAGATAAAAGGTAGAACTAAAACAGTGCCAGAGCCAAGGATTAAGCCCTCTCCCATGTTTCCCATCAGCCCTCTGCAACGCCAACCTAACAAAAATAATGTTTTTGATATAGATACGTGATTCTCAATTTTATGCAAAGTGTAAAATACAAGACAAACTCCCCTGCAGCATTCCTTTCAACCACACGGCCATGTGCCTACCCCTCCTTTTTAGAAATTCTGGAGATGCCATTAGATGCAAGAAAATGCTGGACCACTTCAGGCCTCACCCTCAACCCTGGGGCTCATGCTTACTGCCCTCCACATTTAAGAGAACTCCCTCAGAAGGGTTTGAGGTGGCTGCTCTCATGAAGGATGGGCCCAGAGACGTTTTGTCAATGCTCACTCCTTGTCCTTAGCACTGAGTCTGAGCACTGGCCACCCTACTCCCATATCCCTTCTTTTAGTCCCAGAATGCTATGTAGCAGGCAGATCGGCTTATGAGTTCTTTGTGCTTGGTGTTCCTGGAACAGGATCTGGACCAGGTACAGCTCCATCTGGAAGAAGTGAGATTCTTTGATGTATTTGGCTTCAGCGAAGCAGCAGGAGCGTGGCAATGCTTCATGTGCAACAATCCTGAGAAAGCGACCGGTGAGAGACCCCTCCTGTCCACTTGCTGCTCAGAATTGCTTGTGCCCCTGGGATTCAGAGGGACCTCTGAGCCCTGCTGTTCTAGTTGGCCTTCTTCTCACATCCTAAGTTGGTAATAATGCACAGAGGGATGCCTGATCACCTCTGCCTCATGCTGAGAAAAGTATCTCACCAAAGTGGGAGTTAGAGAAAGGGAAGATGTGGAAAGGGAGAGAGACATAAACCAGAAACGAGCAAAAGAAGCAACACCTTACCTATATGTAGTTATCAAGAAAGCAGTACTGGCTATTTTGCCCTGAAAGCATTCATTTCAGCCCACATGACCCTGAGGGTTAGAGAAAAACAAGCATCCTCTCAAAAGCCCCAAAGGAAGGAGACCACAGTGAAGGAGTGAATGCATGCACAAACCCTGTCATCTTGTGATCATCCCTCACACTCCTGCTTCATGATGGAGCTATGTAAAAAGTGAAACATTTGAAGAGTGAGGAATTACTTGAGGAATACCTTCATAGCTGTTATTCGCCCTCTCCTTCCCTTTCTGCTGCCCAAGGAATTTGGTCTACTGACCTTGCCTAAAAAATAATAATTATTGGGGCGCCTGGGTGGCTCAGTTGTTAAGCGTCTGCCTTTGGCTCAGGTCATGATCCCAGGGTCCTGGGATCAAGTCCTGCATCGGGTTCCCTGCTCCACAGGAAGCCTGCTTCTTCTTCTCCCACTCCCCCTGCTTGTGTTCCCTCTCTCACTGTGTCTCTCTCTGTCAAATAAATAAAATATTTTTTTAAAAATAATAATAATTATTATTATTAGTGAATATGAGCCACGTCCTATGCTAAACATGTCAGATATATCTCATTAACCTTTACAATGATCTTATCAGGTTGGTACTAATATTATCTCCATTTTACTGATGGGGAAACTGAGGCCCAGAGCAATTTGATTAACTGAGGTCACACAGGTAATAAATTAACAGCAGCAGGATTTGAACCCAATCTGACTCTGGGGCCCATGCTCTTAACCATTCCACCACTCTGCCTCCTCGTTACACTTGTCCCAATCTGACCAGTGGAATTAGGTTGATAACAAGTCTGTCTTCAGAAAGTTCCTCTGTCCTTGGAAATGGAATATTTCATCACTCATTTGCCTTCTGAGAGGACCCAGAGTTCTCAACATGGACGCTGCTCAGGAAGTGCAGTTTCAACCAAGAGAACCTCGTTCAAACCCTGTTGAGCACAAAGCCACTTCGTAGGCGAGCCATTCTCTAGAGAGCTGCAGATGACACCCCCTGTACCCGTTCCTTTCATTTTAGGATTTTGGGGCCTCTTAAAGATTACCCATTGTGGCAAGTCTATTCTCTTGCTAACTGCCAAGAAGGTAAGGCTGAATGGAAAAAAGTGTGTTTATTTGGCCAGGTGGAGGTGAGAGGGGCGCATGGAGAGGCACCAATTAAAGTGTATTACCGCACGGAGAAGGTGGGGCAGAAAGAAGCTGACAGTGAGGGATGGCGTCCTCTGTGAGGCACAGATTGTTGGCTGAAGACAGAGCGAACACCCTGATTTTAAAAACTTAATTTGAACAAATAAGGAATCGGGGAATTGGAAGTCTCCATTATAAAACTTTCTAATTAAACCTATTTCACCTATGAAAAAGACAGTGTGAAAGAAACTTTATTTGAGAGCACAGCGAAGTAAGGCGCTTATCTTAGACAGCTCTGAGACCCTTAAGAATTCTCATTCCAAGTCAGCTGAGTCCTTAGTTCAATAAACATTTCATCCTTTCTGGCCAATGGAGGCCTCAGACAAGGGGCTGGAAGTTAAAAGCACAAAGCGTTCCTTTAATATATGTTTTCTCAAATTTGCTGCCATACACTTGAAAAGAACATTTTGCAATTTACTCTTTCTTACTTGTGTTTCTCACAGTTAACTATAGACTGAGAACATACAGCAATAAAGATTCAAACAAGGCCAAATATTTTATGGCAGAACATATTGAATCAAAATGCTTAGCCCTGAAAACTTCAGTGTACTTAGATTTCTTTGCTCACTTCCTTCTGCTACATGAAAAGGGATGCAAGTCTGCAAGAAATCCTATTTTAAACTATTATTGTCCCCAAAAACTGTTGATTCCCTGAAAAATTTATAGAGGTTGTTGATCTCATCTTGTTTTTATATAAGCATATAGATTATATATTTCATACAAGGGAAAGGTCTAACATAATACTGCTGAAACATTATTCATGGAGACAATCTCTGCATTCATGTTCTTAAATTTTGAGTTTAAATATGATCAAGGAATAAATAGGAATCAATATTTTATTATTTGGTTACGCACAAGCATAGTATCTGCATCCCACGGTTCATTTACGTAATGTATGTTTGTTGCATTGGTTGAAGGTCTTCTACAGGCTGAGGCTTGGGATAAAATATGAGTAAGCTGCAATATCTCTGCTCTGAAAGGATTCATAATCCAGTTAGGGCCAGACGGCATAGATGGAAAAGTCTAGCACACACCCTTGTATATTTATAGTAGGCAATGAATACTTGCTGAGTGAGTGAATGAATGAATAATATTTGGGAATGGCAAAATCAAATATGCCTCGAATGTTAAAATAAGATGTTTCAAGACTGTGATTATGTGTTAATCAAATCAAATATATCACTATACCACACCCAGTGCATTGTGAATCTGGTAAATGGAGGTTGGTGCTTCTTTCCTCCTTGAGAAAAGTCACTATATATAAAACAAATGGCCCACTTCCCTAACTTAGCACCTGACATACTGTGCCTGAGTCTTGTTACCATTCTGGGTTTTAATCAGTGCTCCCATAGGATCCAGATGCCCCTCACAAGGTTTAGTCTCAGAGAGGAGGGGTTTAAAGAAGCAGGATTGGAGGGCGCCTGGGTGGCTCAGATGGTTAAGTGTTTGCCTTCGGCTCAGGTCATGGTCCCAGGGTCCTGGGATCGAGTCCCACATCGGGCTCCCTGCTCCTTGGGAGCCTGCTTCTCCCTCTGCTTCTCTCTCTCTCTCTGTCTCTCATGAATAAATGAATAAAATCTTTTAAAAAAAAAAAGAAGCAGGATTGGAGTCTAAGACAAAAGAAATTTTAAAATTGGATTTGGGTATTTGTTTGTTTTTTAAGTACTGACAAATGATACAACAACTGCTGTCAAGTATTCATTGTTCCAATATAAAATAAAAGATGCCGTTCAACGTCTCCATAAATGAGGAATAAAACATGAGGCATTTAGAAAATTTCAATTAGACATCAGGAAAGACATCCTAAAATATAAATCCTTCTTAACACTATGTACCCTGAACTATGGGACTCATTCAGAAATTGACAGCAAATCATCTGGCTTACACAGTCACCTAAGTACATCCCCTTCTTCAGATCAAAGTCTTACCACCCACCAACACCCCTATCAATATACAGAAATTCACAGGCGTTTAATATCTAGTAGTCAGTAAAATACACTTTGAATCCAGTGAGGTACAGATGAACTCAGAGGAAAATGAATGCTAGAATAGTCTAAAGGTCCTAAAATTATTATAATTGCTGTCGTTTATCATGCTAACTCTGAGCTAAGCATTTTTCTCATTATTATTGACTCCATTTTACAGATGAGGAGACTGAAACACAAAGAGGTTAAGTAATTTTCCCAAGGTCACACAGCTACCGAGGAGGTAGAACCAGGATTTAATGCAGATTAATTCCTGAATCTGAAATTTCCACCTCTTGGGCAAATCCAAATTAAGGACATGGACTATTTGAAATTCTAAGACCAATTATTCCACAATGTTATAATATCTACCTCCCTGCTGACTTATTCCATTTAAAGAAGAACAGGGGCTTTGGTAGGATCATGTATGGGAAATGATTACGTGAGGGAAATGGTTACGGTGAAAGCTACTTCCATTCTCTCCAATTGTTGATTCAGTTTCTGATAATGATTTTATAAAAGTACAGAGTAGAAGATTAGCAAATCACTGAAGTAACTCAGGAATCCTCTGAGATTTGTCTGGTGGTGTTTATTGCCAATCCCATTACTCCACATGAATGAGAGAATCGAGATTGAGCAAGTGAGTAGAACAGAACAGAACTTCCTTCTGGAAAACCATGCAAATCCCCTTTATCAGTTGGCCTCATGTCTTGGAACTGCTAGTTCGTGTTAGCAGTAACAGTGAGTCAGCTGGACCATCCTGGAACGCATCTGGCTCTCTGTTCAGTCACATTTGTCAAAAGGAGGAGGAAGAACGAGGTCGTGACTTTCACTCTTATTTCTTCAGACACATGGGATGCCTTTGTTCTTACACCCTACAAAAAATAACTTAGAGACATCTCAGTTTTGGCACCGCGGTCCTCCTCTGTAAATCGGAGCACTCCCCCGTGTGATTGCTCTCTTAGTCACTAGATATTTAGTTGTTGAATGTGGCTGTCAGTAGGAGGTCTCCTTAGCGTATGAAAGAAAATGAAAGCATGTTTTTTTTTCAGATGAACTTCTGTCAGGATTCTTTTTTAGAACTTGATTTCAAATATTTGTGCTATAAAAGCATGCTGTCCGTTTTATCACATGGGCAAATAGAGATGGTTTCAAAATGATGTCAAGTCAAGAAAGGCCTCTGTACGGAGATTTTCTTCACACCCTGCGGGCTAACTGGTAATAGCAGTGTGGCTTTCATGGCTGGACACCTTCAGTGTGGGCTGGATAACTCTCTCCTCCAGATACCAATGTGAGAACAGGCCCAGAGGCCTCTGAGGACACAGCCCAGAGGCTGCAAATAGTTTTGTGAGTCCATTAAATGAAACTTTTCCATTGAATTTTGTTGTCAGCTTTCACAGTACTTTGGAGGTAACAAAAAGAAAACCCCATTTTGGATTTATGTGGTGGCTAGGTTTGTCATGTGAGGCCTTCCCTCCTGCTACATGTGTTAGACATTGTCTTACGTGCTCAGCGTTTAGAGCACCAAAAGCAGTCCAGTGCTTGTGTTCATATTTAGACACTGCTGGTGACTACCGAATATGCGTTCCTTATGTAAAATGGAACCCCAGCTTGTTGTGCAAAGATACTCTCATTAATGACAAAATAAAGACACACATACTGACTCAGATAAATCATTATCCTAAAATCATTTTCCTTTTCCCCCTCTTCCCATTTTCCTGTTTTATGCCTTTCTGGCATGGGCATGCCTCTCTCTTTTAAACCTTCCCACACACTCACATCTCTCTCTCACAACACACACACGCTTGCCCGTGGGCACCCACACTGGTATACACAGACACACCACACCCCCGGAGAATAAATGCCTCTCCTCTGTTCTTTCTGTTCTCTGCCAACACTTCTGGGTCTGTTGTTAATCATCTCCCCCACTAGACAGCGAACCAGAGGAGATTATTGATCCTTCTATGCCCTACCCAGGCAGTACCCAGCATATAGAAGTGTTCAACAAGTATTTGGCATATGGATGTACTATTGAGTAATTCATGGATAACCTAAGGGATGGGATGACTATGGAAGATGCAGGATTTGTTTTGAAATTAACTTTCAAATCTAATACTTTCTCAAAATTAAATAAACACTGAACTGAAAGCTTAAAGGAGCAACTTTTGCAAAATAAATGTTTATAAGAAAAAATGTTGTTGTGCACAGGATTTTAACATACCCAATTTTAGTATTTTACTAAAAGGTTTCAATACACACATACACATAGAGTCCATAGTAAACTTGCTAGTAACACGTGGGAAATATGCTAAGATCAGTAACCTAGTACCCTTCAGGGTTAATTTCTATTCTTCGTCTCCCATCACTTCCTAATCCTTCTGCCTTTTCATATTGGGTTAACAATCTTATCTTGAAATAGGATAAAAGTGTCTGATAGGCCTTATACTGGCAGCCAAGCGTTAGTCACCCCATGGTTCTCCACAAAAAATCATTGTGCATGGAAATGAGTCCTTTTCCACTTGGAGAATCCGTTGAGTCCAGCCAATCTATGGAGGAGGAGAAGTATGCTTTCAAAAGGCAGACTAGAGTGAGTGAACCAGTCTCTTATCCCTATACAGGCTTAAGATAACATTGATTTAGACCTCTTGCGGCCATCGCTGAAGCGCCAGCGGCCAAAATGAAGTTTAATCCCTTTGTGACTTCTGACCGGAGCAAGAACCGAAAATGGCATTTCAATGCACCTCCCACATTCGCAGGAAGATCATGTCTTCCCCTCTTTCCAAAGAGCCGAGACAGAAGTACAACGTTCGATCCATGCCCATCCGAAAGGATGATGAACTGCAGGTTGTGCGAGGACACTACAAAGGTCAGCAGATTGGCGAAGTAGTCCAGGTTCAAAGGAAGAAGTACGTCATCTACATTGAATGAGTGCAGCGAGAGAAGGCAAACAGCACAACCGTCCATGTGGGCATTCACCCTAGCAAGGTGGTTATCACCACAGACTAAAACTGGACAAAGACCGCAAAAAGATCCTTGAACGTAAAGCCAAATCTCACCAAGTAGGAAAGGAAAAGGGCAAATATAAGGAAGAAACAATTGAGAAGATGCAGGAGTAAAGTAATCTTATATGCAACTTGAAATAAAAACTGTTAAAATGAAAAAAAAAAAGATAACATTGATTTAAAGAATTTTTATGTAGCTCCAAAACAAAGCACTTAATATATTTCAAAAGAACTCTAGTCATCACCTTTCAGAGTAACTCTAACTTTTTATTTACCTATATAAACACATTAGGAAAGAAATTTATTTTTCAGCCACAAACTCACCTATATAAAAGACATACAGGTGCTTTTAGCAGCCACAGAGAATAAAGTCATCAAATATCTCAAGAAGGTGGTGATATTTTGCATAGGATTTCATCCTTCCCACCTTCTCGTATACATTACCCTTTCTTACCTATTCTGTTTCTTCCTCCTAACTGAATCCTCCCATTGGCTTGTTTTAACTTATTTTATTTAAACTCAATTAGTTAACATATGGTGTATTATTAGTTTCAGATGTAGAGTTCAGTTATTCATCCATTGCATGTAACACCCAGTGCTCATTACATCACGTGCCCTCCTTAACGCCCATCACCCATTTACCCCATCCCCCCACCCACCTCCCCTCCAGCAACCCTCAGTTTATTTCCTAGAGTTAAGAGTCTCTTATACTTTGCCTCCCTCTCTGATTTCGTCTTATTTTTCCCTCCCTTCCCCATGATCCTCTGTTTTGTTTCGTAAATTCCTCTATGAGTAATACTATATGATAATTTTCTTCCTCTGATTGACTTATTTTGCTTAGCATAATACAATCCAGTTCTATCCATGTCATTGTAAATGGTAAGATTTCATTCTTTTTGATGGCTGAGTAATATTCCATTACACACACACACACACACACACACACACACACACACCCCTTCTTTATTCATCTGTTGATGGACATCTTGGCTCTTTCCATAGTTTGGCTATTATGGACATTGCTGCTATAAACACTGGTGTGCAGGTGGCCCTTTGAATCACAACGTTTGTATCCTTTGGGTAAATACCTAGTAGTGCAATAGCTGGGTCATAGGGTAGCTCTATTTTTGACTTCTTGAGGAATCTCCATACTGTTTTCCAGAGTGGCTGTACCAGCTTGCATTCCTACCAACAGTGTAAGAGAGTTCCCCTTTCTCTGCATCCTCACCAACATCTGTTGTTTCCTCGCTTAATTTTAGCCATTCTAACTGGTGTGAGGTGGTATCTCATTGTGGTTTTGATTTGTATTTCCCTGATGCCGAGGGATGGTGGTATTTTTTCCTGTGTTTGTTAGTCATTTGTATGTCTTCTTTGGAGAAATGTCTGTTCATGTCTTCTGTCCATTTCTTGACTGGATTATTTGTTTTTTAGGTGTTGAGTTGGATAAGTTCTTTATAGATCTTGGGTACTAGCCCTTTATCTGCTAAGACATTTGTAAAAATCTTCTCCCATTCTGTAGGTTGTGGTTTGGTTTTGTCAACTTTTCCTTTGCTGTGCAAAAGCTTTTTATCTTGATGAAGTCCCAAGTTCATTTTTTCTTTTGTTTCCCTTGCCTTTAGAGACATGTCCAGCAAGAAGTTCCTGTGGCCAAGATCAAAAAAGTTGCTACCTGTGCTTTCCTCTAGGATTTTGATGGATTCCTGTCTCATATTTAGGTCTTTCATCCATTTTGAGTTTATCTTTGTGTATGGTGTAAGAAAATGGTCCAGTTTCATTCTTCTGCATGTGGCAGTCCAATTTTCCCAACACCATTTGTTGAAGAGACTGTCTTTTTCCATTGGATATTCTTTCCTGCTTTTTCAAAGATTAGTTGACCATAGAGTTGAGGGTCCATTTCTGGGCTCTCTATTCTGTTCCATTGATCTATGTGTCTGTTTTTGTGCCAGTACCATACTGTCTTGATGATTACAGCTTTGTAATAGAGCTTGAAGTCCAGCATTGTGAGGCCCCCAGCTTTGGTTTTCTTTTTAAACATTCCTCTGGCTATTCAGAGTCTTTCCTGGTTCCATAAAATTTTAGGATTATTTGTTCCAGCTCTGTGAAAAATATCAATATTTTGATAGGGATTGCATTGAATATGTTGATTGCTCTGGGTACCATAGACATTTTAACAATTTTTGCTCTTCCAACCCATGAGCATGGAGCGTTTTTCCATTTCTTTGTGTCTTCCTCAATTTCATAAGTGTTCTGTAGTTTTCAGAGTACAGATCCTTTACCTCTTTGGTTAGGCTTATTTCTAGATATCGTATCATTTTTAGTGCACTAGTAAATGGGATTGATTCCTTAATTCCTCTTTCTTCTGTCTCATTGTTAGTGTATAGAAATGCAATTGATTTCTGTGCCTTGATTTTATATCCTGCCACATTGCTGAATTCCCATATGAGATCTAGCAATTTTAAGGTGGAGTCTTTTGGCTTTTCCACATAAAGTATCATGTCATCTGCAAAAAGTGAGAGTTTGACTTCCTCTTTGCCAATTTGAATGCCTTTTATTTCTTTTTGTTGTCTGATTGGTGAGGCTAGGACCTCTAGTACTATGTTGAACAACAGTGGTGAGATTGGGCTCCCTGTCATGTTCCTGACCTAGGGGGAAAGCTCTCAGTTTTTCCCCACTAAGAATGATATTCACTGTGGGCTTTTCATAAGTGGCTTTTATGATATTGAGGTATGTTCCCTCTATCCCTACACTGTGGAGAGTTATAATCCAAGAAAGGATGCTGTATTTTATCAAATGCTTTTTCTGCATCAATTGAGAGGATCATATGGTTCTTGTCCTTTCTTTTATTTATGTAGTATATAACATTAATTGATTTGCAGATGTTGCAAATGCATTCCTTTGCATCCCAGGAATAAATCCCACCTGGTCATGGTGAATAATCCTTTTAATGTATTGTTGGATCCAATTGGCTAGTGTCTTGGTGAGAATTTTTGCATCCATGTTCATCAAAGATATCGGTCTGTAATTCTCCTTTTTGATGGGGCCTTTGTCTGGCCAACACTGCCAGTCAATCTCCCATGTTGTAGCCAGAATGGTCTCTTCAAAACACAACTCTGATGGTGCCACTCCCCTGCATGAAACCTTACAACAGCTTCCCACAGCTCTTAGCTTAAAGACCAGATTCTATAATATGCCCCTCACAGCCTCACATGCAATGGTCTCTCCCATCCTCTGCAGCCTCATCTTGTCCCATATGTCACCTATTCTCTCTCTCCACTCAGGCTAGAAGGATCTTCTTTCAGTTTCCCATACGCACCATGCTTCTTCCTGCCACTGGGCTTTTGTATGGAGTGCCCTTTCTCCCCTCCTCATCTAGTTAATAGAGATCTTAGCCTTCCCATTACAGTTCAAATTCACTGCCATGGGGAAGCCTTCTGTGACCTCCCTGCCTAATACTACGGTCCTCAAAGCCCTTCAGACTTCTTCTCATGACAATTGTTATACCTGCTGTCTTGTGTTTTCATATATGGTTATTTGATTAATGTCTATTTCCTCTGGTAAATAGTAAATTCTATGAAGGGAACTCTCCTCATCCATCCATCTTCAGCCCCTAGCACACAATGTTCAATAAATATTTACCAAATAAGTGAACATCCAAAGTTTGTATCATCTCAGAAAATTTTTAGTAAAATTTTTCTCAGGCAAATGATGACAAAAAACAAATTAATGAATTCACAGTGATTCGTTTTAAGAGACAAAGGTATTCATATGATAACATTTTGAGTGTAATTTTTCTGCCAAATGTATTCTTTGAATAAATAGTATCTTCTTAAATAAGTTATTTTCAAAAGTAATATAGGAGATCATTTTATTTAACAGAAAGTCACGTATTGTGTGTGTTTGATATTGATATCTCTCTATATATATAAGATTTATATTTTTTTCTTCCAGAATATGCCTTCTTTTGAAGGTATTTATCTTTAACAATCAGGAAGGAATATCTAAGAATTCAAGTATCACAAATGAAATTCATGACAGTCTCAATTATGGGTTTTTCATGCACAGTGCAATGCTTTTAAGACAAAAGTTAGAGAAACCAAAAAAGTACACAGTATAAGGGATTTCTGAATCTGGATGGAAGTCACTATGCAATGTGAATAGTAACTGTAATTGTACAGGAGTTACCATCTACTGTCATAAGAACAAGCAGGATGTCTGGAAGAAAGGGGAGAAACCACAGATGATGTGGAAAACACTCCCAATGCAGCCCAATCCATACTGGATTGGCTTGAAAATGGCAGTCTTGGTGAAGTGTTCACCTCCCTTTTGGGACTCTTTGAATTGCCTGTTACACCTTAACTTCAAAGCCTGAAGTCCTTGAACCTTAAATGTGTTCCCCATCTCACTCTGAATTCTCTTGTTATTCCTAACACTTTCATGTAGATTTCACTACATTCTTGATTTGAGGGAGGGAGGCAGGTTTTATCCTGGTGCCATTAGGTTATATTTATAAAAACCAAATGTTCATCATCACAACAAAAGGATGATGATGATGATCATTTTATGTTGTTGATGATGATGATATCATGATCATGATGATAGTAGCTCTTTATTGATCCCTTACAATATACCAGGCATTTGCTTAAGCAAGGTCACAGTTAACCTTAATGGCACTTTTGTGTGTCTTTATTTCTGGTGGATGAAATCCACTTGGGGGTGTATGGCTTGAACAGCAAAATACAAGCTGAATTTCAGTCTCTACTCACCACCTTGGCTGCCTGCTTCTGTGCAGTGAACAACCTACACAGCCATTCATGGTGGCCCTGTTGTTAAGCATGACTACTCTAGAGAGGATAAAACTGAAGCTCGGTGAAGTAATTTGCATTAGAATAGTCAGTTGTTAAGTAGCAGATTCCGGCTTCTGCTGAGGTCTGGCTCCAGAATCACTGCCTTTGCCCCATAAACTATAGGCCTATACTAGAGAAAGTTTTGGTGTAGCCCCGAGTGGTCTATTATAGTGGTGAGTAAACATGGTATTCAGCACACTATGTTTAAGTAAGTTATAAATGGCTAAAGACATATTCAGAATTGCAAGACACTTAAAACGAGATGGAGACCTTCAATCATTGAACTCTAGTGCTCTTGAGATAAAAAGGGGTTGTGTAACTACAGAAATTATTATTTTTCTTTTTTTTTTTAAGATTTTATTTATTTGACAGAGAGAGACACAGCGAGAGAGAGAACACAAGCAGGGGGAGTGGGAGAGGGAGAGGCAGGCTTCCCGCTAAGCAGGGAGGCCGATGCGGAGCTCGATCCCAGGACCCTGGGATCATGACCTGAGCCGAAGGCAGATGCTTAACGACTGAGCCACCCAGGCGCCCAGATATTTTTCATTATGTTCTATTACAAAGCCTTAGAGTCCACTCTGCACAATGTCTGAGGATCCTTAGGACTGGTCTCTCCTTGACTTTCACACCAACTCTGGCCCTTCAAGTCCCACCAGGCTCCCATCACATAGAATGAGTTAGTTTCTAGAAGCCATTGCACAACCCCTCTCTAAGCCTTGGCCTTTTGCCTATGTTTTTTGTTTCCGTTTTTGTTTTTTCAGTGTACCTCTTCTCCCTTCACCTTCCTCACCTCAGAATTCGGCTCAGACACATTTACTCCAGGAAGCTTTGCTGCTTCCCCTGCCCCGTTAAGAAGAGGTGCCTCTCCAGTGTGTTCCAGTCTCCCTTACCTCTGGCTTTCAGTTACAGTTGACCACTAGCGACAAAGGCAGAAGATCAGAGGGAGGGAGCAGAGTGAAGTTGGATTATTTATTCCCAGCTTCCCCTCTGCTTGGTCACTGCAGGTTGACTGTGTCCTATGCCCAAGGCCACAGCTCCTGTCAGTCAGTGTTCTCCATACAGGTTTCCCTCTGAGTCCTAACTGTTCTCTCCGCTCTCTTCTTCAGGCAGAGGCATGTTATGCCTTTCCATGGTTCCTGGCCCCAGAGTACTATGGTGCTTTTTCTACACCTTGCTCACATCTGTATAAATAGTCCCTTTATTAACTCCCCTCAATTACCCAGCTTGAGGTGTCCTCTGTTTCCTGCTGAGACTCTCTGTGATACATAACTGATCCCATCTGGGGCCCAGGGGGGCTTCATGCCTGTGCTGGCTGGACCTTCACAGGCTCTATGCTCCTGCTTAGTCCTTAAGAAAAGCAAAGTCCTTTCTAATGAGTCTTCAAAAGGACCTTCAATTAACGTCCAATATGACCTCACCATGACAGTTTGTTACCCAATCTCTTTCCTGGATCTTACACCTAGAAAATCTTGCATTGCCTTCACACCCTCAGCCCTCCACCCATGGCTTTGTCCCAGAACAACTGCTTTATGAAGTTGCTTCTAAGTTCATGGATCCTTCCAGATTCTTATACATCCCTCTTGTACCTCTGCCCTTTTCTGCCCTCTTCCTAAATACCCTTTTTCCTTCCCTAGCACAAGCCCAGCTCCCATGTCACCTCCTCCTAGCCAGAAGTAGAATTTCCTTTCTTTGAGTGTTGTGGTGCTTGGCTTTTCCTTCTCCAGTGGCACTTGCCAAACTCCACATTGAACTGTATAATTTGTAAAATGCTTGACCTCACCTACAAGATGATAAATCCAAGTTCCCTCTGTACTGAGCATTGTAAACCCCTCAGATCCAAACACAGTGCCTTACAGCTTATCTGTGCTCAAAAGTACATGTGGGATGGCTGGATGGTTGACAGATGAACAGACGACTATTCTTTATTGCTTTGCTCTTCCTGCCATGGGGCTCCTCAGCTTTAAGGTCTTTGTCTGGTATTTCTTCACTCTTATTCACCAACTGCATGCTGAGTAAGATTAATACCTTCAAAATTCATTTTTTAGCAACATAAATATCTTCAACCCTTGGTGCACACAAGAAATACAATTAATGTATAAACATTTGTATTGACACTCAGACTTTTAAGTTGGTAAACACAGTAACAGTTTGGGCTCCAATTGCTTGAGAGAATTCAGTTTAATATTCCATAGCTTTTCAGCCAACTGACAATTGAAGAGAAGAACAGATCCAGGTGGTAGAGATGTCTTAGCCAAATTGTGGCACTTTAAATGAACTAATGCATTAATTGGTAAATGAGAAAATATTTATTTATCTTGCATGCGTTACGTGCTAACAAGATAGTTTCAGACACATGATCGTTCTCTCAGTCTAATTCCACATGTTATTTTTCAAATAGATTATGATCATACCTAGAAAAAATTAGTTCCCTGTTTTGATCATGAAGACAGGGTTATCATGAGAATTATTGCTTACAAGGATATGATATGGGCAATAGACCTTTTAAAATGAAACATGGCCTCTCATGCATATGCTAGATATAATTGCAAAAAAAATTAAGAGATGGGATAGTAAGTGGAAAAATTTTAAGTCTCTTTGTTTTTTGCCTTTGAAACTATTTTTAAATTAATCCTACAGCTACAAATAGCCTGGCTTTTACAAAATTATCTAAAGCCGACTCTGATGACTAAATTGGGTCCTCACATGCAGCTACTTTATTTTTTTTTTTTAAGATTTTATTTATTTATTTGAGACAGAGAGAATGAGAGAGAGAGAGAGCACATGAGAGGGGGGAGGGTCAGAGGGAGAAGCAGGCTCCCCGCTGAGCAGGGAGCCCGATGCGGGACTCGATCCAGGGACTCCAGGATCATGACCTGAGCCGAAGGCAGTCGCTCAACCAACTGAGCCACCCAGGCGCCCCTCACATGCAGCTACTTTAAAGTTCTGCTAACATTTCCTTCCTACAACCCTTTCCATGGACTTTTTCCCTGGGATAATTTTGCCTGAGCTATACAGTGATAAGCCTCTGCTTAGCAGCATTTCTCGACAGTCCTTCAACCTTTTGTGCTCCAGTAAACCTGTCATTTTGTCTTGAGTCTTTCATGGTCATTATGGTCATATGGTCATTATGTAAGTCTGTGGGTATGATATCCTGTCCACTCTTGTGTCTCAAGCAATTCCTTCAGCTATTTTGCCAAGTTCTCCTTGCAAACTTTTGTCACATACTCTTCAAGTACAACATTTGTAAATTCTTTTTTTTTTTTAAGAGAGAGAGAGAGCAAGTGAGCATGTGGGCAAGTGGGGGAGGGGCCGAGGGAAAGGGAGAGAGAGAATCTTAAGCAGGCTCCATGTTCAGTGCTTGGAGCCCAACGTGGGGCTGGATCTCACGACCCTGAGATCATGACCTGAGCCGAAATCAAGTCGGATGTTTAATCAACTGAGCCACCCAGGCACCCAAGTGCAACATTTGGATCTGCCTTGAGAAGAAATACTTGAAGCTAATTCCTTATGTCAGATCCAGAAGGATCCATGGGCTTAAATATTACCTAAATCAACCATGATTTCTAATCAGCTCAGGTATCATGACTATTTCAAATGCCTCTTTGAGTAAATATAGAAGACTGAGACTAGAAAAATGTACTGTTATGAAGCCATTACATTAAATAATCTTACCATTAAATCCATGGCAAGAAAGCAATGTGATTACAAACTATGAAGTAAAGTCTAATAAAAGCAGAGGATGGAGGGGGCCATAGTGCTTACTTACACAGTATCTTCACATAAGTTTCTTAATTTTGACTTTTGATCTCATCATCTTTGTAAATCAGGTGGGGTCTTGCTGATCAGAAAACTATAGTTGAAAGGACTCAAATCTAACTCTTCTGAATTCTTATTAAAAAAATCCTTGATCATCATAATTAGATTAGCAATTTTTTCTCATTTGGAAGCATAGGAAATGGATGTTTTAGGAAAGATTTTAATGTAAGTCTCAGCCTGGGTCTTTCATTATTTGTTTGTTTAGAGTTTGTTTTCTTTTTATCTTGGATCTCCCTTTGGACCTTCTGTTCCTCCTCTCAGACAGACTGCTGCCCCCTTCGTGACTCAAGAGCACGCTGTTAGTAAACACTGAACCCATGGTCCAGGCCACTGTGAGGCTATTCTGGCTCTCTAGGACATACAGCCCAGGAAAGACCTAGCATCTGTCCTAAGTGCTTTATCCGAGGTAACTGTGGAGTGTAGAGGCCGTGCAAAGGAAGCGAGCATCATGTTTATGAGACAATTAAATTTTCAAAGAGCATTACAGTCTTTAATACTCTAAATCAGATGATTCCTAAGTAAAGCAAAGCAAAGCACTGAAATCATTTTCTTTTCTTTTTTTTTTTTTAAAGATTTTATTTATTTATTTGAGAGAGAGAGAGAGCACGAGTGAGAGGCAGCGGGAGAAGCAGACTCCCCACTGAGCAGGGAGCCTGATGCAGCACTCCATCCCAGGACCCTGAGATCATGACCTGAGCCGAAGGCAGACACTTAATTGACTGAGCCACCCAGGCACCCCTGAAATCATTTTCTTGAAATTGATAGTCAATACTTCTTGAGTTCCTGGTTTCCCTATGCTCGGCTGGGCACGATACTAGCTGCCATGAAGATTCTCCAAAGATGGGAGACACTTCTCAACACTAAAGTCTCAGATCAAAGATACCTTCAAATGTCCAAGCTCTTTCCTGACCACCTATGTGAGTGTGCACCAACCCCCAGGTCCCTCCCTACTTCATTTTTTTCATAGCCCTGTCACTATCTAATAATATATTTGATAGTATTTTCAGTTTTTAGCTTTAATTTGGGGTTGACAATAGAACATTCAATTGAATAGACATCAAATGGGGGTAGGGGGGAGGGAGGCCAAAGTAGCCTTAGTAGAATTTTGTTTATGAAAACTGACATTTCACTGGAGGGCACATACTGCATGGAGCACTGGGTGTTATATGCAAACAATGAATCATGGATCACTACATCAAAAACTAATGATGTACTATATGGTGACTAACATAACATAATGAAATAAAATTAAATTAAAAAAAAAGGAAAACTATACATTTCATACATTTCATCATTCTTATCCTGAAAATGCTGTCAAGGTGGAGAAATCCTCTTTGTCTAAAGTAGTTATTTGACCTATATTAGAAAAGAGAAGTGGTAGGATAGGAAGAATAGGTTGTGTTTATATGGTCAAACAGGCACTGTCTAAATTTCCAAATGATGGAACACATTTCATTACCTCCAAAGTGCTATGAAAATTGAACATAATATATGTAAGTAAATATTGCCATAATCCCCAGAAATCAGATGCTTACCTATGAATTTGGAGAGTAAATCTTAGGTAGTTGACAAAATGAATGAAATTCTTTAGTTCAACATTATAACTTCTGACTTTTGACATTGTAACACATCTTCTAATTCTATGATTATGTGTAATCATACACACTCTACTTCACTGCAAAATTAACCTTTTCACTCAAAAAATACTTACAGATTCGCTGTATTTGCCAGGCACCATATTAGTTGCCTGGTGATACATCGGTGAACAAAGCAAAGGCCCTCATGGAGCTTTCAGTTCAATGGGAAAGACAGACATGAATCAGATAAATACCAATAACTATCTACCAATGATGCTTGATGTAAAAGAAATATGCCAGATGCTATGAGAACATATGGCAAGTGAAGCCACTCTGGTCTGAGTTTGGGGAAGTTCTCCCAAAAGAAGCAATATTTGAGTTGACTCATGGAATGATTAGTTGTTGATTGGGCAGAGATGAGCATATGCAGAATGGAGAAGGAGTATGTGTGTTACAGAGTGGAAATAACCATGTCCAAAAGAGTTGGGCTTGCCTTTGCAATGTTGTGTCTTCAGGAAAAATACATCTTTGGGGGCACTCCTTTGACTTTTGCTGCCAAATAATTAAATACACTTGGTTTGTGATTAGTCAAAAAGCTGTGCTTCTAAGCAGTTCATCTGTACAGACTATCATGAAAGAAAAGAGTTAAGAAGCACAGAAAGCTGGATATCTGGATACGCCTTAAAAACTGCTAACCAGATCCTCTTTTTGTGAACTATATTCCTTTTGAAAATCTCAGTGAGGGCTTTCAACAGGTTCCCATTATCATATCTAAATTGTGCATTCCTTTAGGGACAAAGGGGGAAAGATTAACCAAATTCATAATTTATTAGCACACTTTCCAAATATGCCTACTGGGTTCTCGTTCATTGTACAATTCTGACTTTTGATTGCTTGCCAAATAAATAATGGGAAATAAATAGTTTGATCATTCTCTTACCTTCAACAGTTGTAAATCAAGATGGCCAGCCTCTCATAGAAGGAAAACTTAAAGAGAAGCAAGTCAGATGGAAGTTCATCAAAAGGTGGAAAACTCGTTATTTTACACTGGCTGGAAATCAACTTCTGTTTCAAAAAGGAAAGTCTGTAAGTTTCCCCCTTGTCTTTTACACTTGTATTTTTAAGGTCTTGATCTACATCAACCAGGTAGGCATTTTGTCCTGAGTTAAAACGCCAATAATTTGTCCTTTTCCATTAATAATTTCACAGTGTCATTTTTTTTTGCATATGTCCCTTGGACTGTCTATTCTGTTCAGTCCTATGTTAGTTGGTTTACTGTCTCTCTTCAGTTTATTACAGGAGATCTTTTTTAAGTTGACTTAAGTTTAGAAGATGAACTGCCAAAGGACTACCCAGTGAGCTTGATTTGAACCGTGTGCCTTTTGTTCCCTTATAGATCACCTACATAAATTAATAGCTTATGATATTGACCCTGACTTCCTTTATAACTAAAGGTTATATTTGGAGGCAGGGACCCAGGGAAGAGAGACAGCAGGCTGGGAGAAAGAAAAAAGCTGATTTATTTTAAGTACTTTTCATAGTCAACTAAGTTCAGTGCTGGTTAGGGAAAACCACTATCATCTTGCAGTCATTTAATACTCAGTTAAATAGAACAGGATTCTAAAAGAATTAATAAATATTCATTTAATGTAATTTTCAATCTGAACTAGGATGCTCAGTAAATATCTGTACTCTGAAATTTCAGTGAGAAACTTCTGAAATAGCATTTTATTCCAATCAGCAATGCAAAATTGTTCCTTTCTTCTCAAGTCAGTTTTATTTATCATTAAATTCTATTCATTCAGGATCAGGGAGAAAGAAATCTTGACCTACCTCTTGGATATTTTGAATATAATAATAATAGCTTATCACATGCCACCCTGGATTGCCTTAAAGAATCCTCAAAACGGTCCTTTGAGGTCAGCACTATTGTTCTTGTCATGTTACATATGGGTAAATCTGGGGTGCCTTTCCCTCCCTCTCTCCCTCCCTGCCAGTGGATGGAAGCATATTCCTCTGGGCTGGGTGATCTCGGTGGCCTTCTGCATAGTGCACAGGCCCTGAGAGCTGGTGTCTTTCCCAGGATGGGCAGGCACCAGGTTAGGTCTGACAGAAAGAAAGCCTTGTGGAATCTCACTTGAGTGGGAAGTGGGGGCACTTTCGGTCTTTATCTCGCCTGCCAGGCAAGCCAGGGAGAGCAAGACCCTGGCCTTTGGATTTCTGTCTTGTGCCACTCTTACAGGTATTATTTGAGCCCCAGAATCAGAGTGATGGGGAAATATGTGCATATGTACACATGGTCATCCATCCACTCCTGTGGAAAGATGCCCAGAGAACACGCATACAACACCCTGCTGATGCCTTTACACCTACTGTGCCCCACTCATGGATTTTGGGACCCAGGGTCTGTCAGTCATTACCAGGATATCAAAGATATCTGGGAAATACAAAGGAACTAAAGGTTCTGACAAGTCTTGCAGGAAAGAGCCCACTTAATTTTGTTTAACTACTATATCTCAAACTTGTTCCACCATATGGTACTTTTACATCATGTAACATCAGACCCTCCCCACTCCCTTCCCCTTGTGAGAGAGAGAGAGACAGAGACAGAGAGAGAGAGACTTTGATTGGCTTGACCAAAGTTAGAGCCAGTAAGGTAAAAAGGGGTAAAACTGGAGTCAGGCACAGGCAGTGTGACATCAAAGCTTGTTGTTAAATGAGTGTACTGTCCTGCTTCCCGTGAATACTTAAAATACAGAGCAGTGGCAAACCAAACTGTGTTTGAATTAATTAACGAAAGATTTTAAATTATTTAAAAATTATGAGTCACTGAAAACATATGCACTATATCTTTAGAGTGCTCATTATAAAATGTATTTGAACTTTTTACTCAACAGGAATAAAGTATGGTATATCCGAATTATGACAAATTTTGATGAACGCTTTTTTAATTAATAAAACGTCATGTTAACTTTTTGAACGAAAAAAAAAAAACCCTAAGCTCATGCTACTTTATTCATCTGCGTGTATTATTAAATATACAGATGGACTTTTCTGTGGCTGAAGATCTTTTTGAAAGGGAAGCATAATGGTTATTCAGTTATTGGACTCAATTCAGACAGTTATTGGAGGTTTAAAGAAACTTTCCTTAGCATAGCTCCACACTGAAGTATTTTTAAAGTGTTTAAAATGACCATCTGAGTTTCCTGTTTTTATTAAAGCAATCAGAAGTTAAGATGCAATGATTTCTCAGATCCCTTGAGACAGAGCAGAGTTAGTGCATAAGAATATTTTTCCTGAGCTCAAATAATGACCTTTATACTTCTTGATTCAGAGCTTTTTAATAAAGCTTAGAGTAGGCTATTTTATAATTGGCTAACTTGTTTGATATCTTTATAGGGAAATAATGGTTTGACATTTCAGAAATCTGACAGAACATGTGGCTCAAATATTGAGAAATATATAATGTACTACAACGACCACAGCAAATTCCCTCTCATCCCCAGGGACACAGTGACCTAACAGGGGTCATCAGTCCAGCTGAAGCTTCAACCCCTTTCTTGTAAATGAGAAAAATGTGCATTTTTAATAAGGACTGAAAGACTATGGTGTTATTTTTTTACTTTCGCATTCGTAAGGTCTTGATCTCTACCAACCAGCTAGGCAATGGTGCCCTTTGACTTCCTGTCCACTTCTCTTGGGTAATTCACTGTCCCTCTTTAGAGAACTATGGTAACTTTTTGTTTTCTTGATCAGTTCCTCCATGTATCAATTTCTGTTCTATAGACTAATTCAAAGAAATACAATCTTATTACTGTCAGATATTTACCATAAACCAAATTAAGCTAGCAAATTATTATCTTGTGCAGGTATCTTCAAACTTTATTCTGTCTATTCCCTAAAAGAATTTTGAAAATCTGTGTAATACCTTGCAGCATTTTAAGTTTATCATAAGTTTAAACAGTCCACAAACTGTAATTTCTGTTGAATTGAAAATATTATCATTTTAAAATAAAAAGTTCACACCTCTCCTTTAAGTATAACCATTGGAATAAGATACCGTAGCAATTTGACATCTAACACCATCCATTAAAGAAATACATAAATTAGTTCATCTTAATTTTTTTTAC
Source organism: Leptonychotes weddellii (assembly GCF_054177405.1). Taxonomy (NCBI): domain Eukaryota; kingdom Metazoa; phylum Chordata; class Mammalia; order Carnivora; family Phocidae; genus Leptonychotes; species Leptonychotes weddellii. The sequence goes on along the minus strand of NC_138369.1, from coordinate 96,801,990 downwards.
TATGTTCAGTTAGCCAGCACATAGTACATCATTAGTGTTTGATGTAGTGTTCAGTGATTCATTAGCTGCATATAACACCCAGTGCTCATCACAACACATGCCCTACTTAATACCCATCACAATGTTTACATGGTATCATTTTTCTTTGAAATCATATTGTTTTCTACCAGTCCCACAGCATTTTATCCTGATCACCCAATCATTTTTTACTGCAATAAAACTATGTATATAAATTGAAATTTAATTATTTTAATATTTTGTGAGTATCAGTCTCTAAATGTTAGATATTTTATTATATTTTTAAAATTATATCATTTATGAAAAGTGATAAGTATAACACCAAATCTAATAAATAGTTACTGAACACTAAAAAGTGAAATGCTATTGGAAATGCATCTCTTAATGACATAGCTGGGGAGTGAGTGTGTTGCTTTGTTTGAAGGACACTTCCCTAGCATCAATATTTTGAGTTGCTTTTTTCATTTGTTTGATCCTCCTGAGATTTTTCCAAGTTGGATGATACACCATGGTAACTTCAGGATGAGTGAAAAGGGTGCCTTTCCATTGCAGAGCGAAAGAAGAGTGGGTTGTGTAGGGGAGATGGAAAAGGAGAGTTGACAAGACCCTCAAGCACAGGCACATCCTCCAGTAGACGAAAGAATTCAGGGATGTTAAAGAAATTGCTGTAAAGAAGTATTTGATCTTTTGAAACTATTCATACTAGCCCATTGGGATGACCCTCATGTTGCAGTGGTGATCTGTAAGCCTCTGTTTTGATGCCAGAAAAATGTAGATCATTAAGTATTCTTTCACTTAATGTTTGTAGACAAATCATACTTCCAAAGCTCCAGTGTGTTTCAAAAACAGTTTGATCTGCTTAAACATTAGGACGCTGTTTATTCAATTAATTCACCTTTCTCAGAGATAACACAAAGGAAAATTCAATTTCATGCTTCCCAAATTATTTCAGATCCTGAGTTAATAGTACTCCAATTGTACTATTGCATTTTGCTCTATTGATACAGTGTTGATATCAATCGAACATGACATGAAATCAAAGAAATATTAACTAAACATTTTCCCAAATCCCACCGAATAATAATTTCTTATAAATTGGCCATCTTGTGCCAACTTAATATACTGGAAATAGGGCCAATTGCTCACTCCCTCCATTGTTCTAATGAATGACTCACTGAGGCCTTAGCATTCAAAATAACAAAAGTTATGAACCATATGCAGTGAAAGGATTCTGATCCTCTTGGAAAATTCTCCAGTTGCCAGAGATATTTTCATGCTCTGGGAGCCAGCTCATGTTCTCTCCTTCCCATATGCATTTCAGAAAGATGATCCTGATGACTCTCCAATAGAACTCAGCAAAGTACAGAGTGTGAAAGTTGTGGCCAGAAAACGCAGGGACCGCTCCCTCCCTCGAGCTTTTGAAATCTTCACAGACAATAAAACCTATGTTTTCAAGGCCAAGGATGAGAAGAATGCAGAAGAGTGGCTCCAGTGCATCAATGTGGCAGTTGCCCAAGCAAAAGAGAGGGAAAGTAGAGAAGTAACCACATATCTGTAGGGATTTGCAAGCCGACCTCACACTGACTGTATACAATGGGCATTGCATTATCATTGCCAATGTCAAGAAAAAGAGATAAATTCACCAAGTCACGTTGTGTTTTTCTAAGTACCAGTGGAACTGTTTTCCCTAAGAAGCAGGACCTAAAAGTGGCACGATTTTTATGCATTTCATATTCTAATGGCACCTCGTTAACTCCAGAACATCTGTGTGATGCATACAGGAAAAGGAGCTACAGAAGGTATGGGGCAGAAAGGGGAGAGTGAAGGATCTAGGAACCTCTGTAGATATGCCATTGTACATTGTAAGAACACAACTTTACAAGATACCTGAAATACCTATCCTGAGTTAAGATTAAGCACTTCTGATGAAAACCACAGTCTGCCAAAAGTATTAGAAGAAAAAAAAAAAAGCCCTATTGGGAAAAGTCAAAATTATTGACCCTGAGGGAAAGCATATAACTGACTTACATAGACATACAACTGTCTTTTTTCTCTCGAATGCAAATGAGGCGAACACATGGTAAAATGGTTCTCAAGTGAAGACAGTTATATAATTAAATGTCTGTCTTTCAGAACAACTTCTCCGATTATTCCATTTAGGTTCATATAATATGATCTAAAGTGTAGGTTCTTGGCTATATCTCCTGCCCAAGGCAGTAAGTGTAAGCTAGGATAAACATAGAAACCATTTTCACCATCTTCAAAATATGGGCCATTTCCATTAAACTTTGAGATGTTAAAGTTCTATACCTTTCTTCTTTATATTCAATCTTTTAATATCTCAAAATTACATTTAATGGATTTTCCCATAACTCATATTTTTAAAAAAAATTAAGCTGTGGCAGGCAGAATTACAGAATGATTCCCAATGGCCTACACCCGGATCCTCCCCTTGAGTGTGGTGGGACTTATAATTTGCTTTTAACTAATAGAATAAGGCAGAAAGAATAGGATAGTCTCTTCCATGATTATGTTACATTACATGGCAAAAGTGAAGAGATTTCTGGTTCTTAATCAGGTGACTTTGAGCAAGTCAAAAGGCGGATATGACCCTGGGTGGGCCTGACCTCATCAGATAAGCCCTTTAAAAAAGAGTGAACAAGTCAGAGACTCTCTCTTCCATTGGCCTTGAATAAGTAAGCTGCCACGAGTTCTATAGCTTCAAGGGAATGAATTTTGCCAACAACCAGCGAGCTTGGAAGAGGATCCCAGCCCCAGCCAACACCTTGATTGCACCTTTGCGAAACCCTGGGCAGAGGACCCAGCTAAGCTGTGCTTGGACGTCTGACCTAGGGGAACTTTGAGATAATAAATACATGCTGTTTAAAGCTGCCACATGTGTGAAAGTTTGTTCCGTAGCAATAGATAATACAAACACTAACTTGGTATACATATAAAGGGTCATTTTTTTCTTTAAAATTTATTGACCATATAGTCTAGTATAGAAACCTGGAAAAAAAATCTAAGTAGTCAATATTCTTTTTTTTTTTTAAGATTTTATTTATTTATTTGACAGAGAGCGAGACAGCGAGAGAGGGAACACAGGCAGGGGAGTGGGAGAGAGAAAATCAGGCTTCCCGCTGAGCAGGGAGCCCGATGCGGGGCTTGAGCCCAGAACCCTGGGATCACGACCTGAGCCGAAGGCAGACGCTTAACGACTGAGCCACCCAAGAGCCCCAGTAGCCAATATTCTTAATTCTACCTTGACTCTACTGCCAACTCACTAGGATAGGAAATATATAAGAGGCCAAGTTTGAGGAGAGAAACAATTGAATTTTAACATGTAAAGTTTGAGGGTATTGTGAGTAACAAAATTTATTACAAGTTGGAAACAGTTCTGAAGATCAAGATTTTGCCTCACTGGATATATAGATGGTCACTAAAGATATGGAACTAGCTGAAGTTACTCAGGGAGAAGAAGACAAAAGAACAAATAAGGGCTTCCTTGGGATACCCAACATTTAAACAATGGGCTGCTAGATTGGCTGGTCAGTGTTCAGAGATGTTATAGACCAGGGGAAACAATGTCACAAACACCAAAAATAAGGTTTAGGAAGAAGGGAGAGATTAACAACGTAAAACCCCAGAGTAATCACTTAAGATAAAGAATGACTTTTGCAGTTAGGAAGCAATTTGTATCATTGGTAGGAACAATTTCATCAGAATGATGAAGTAAAAGTCAAATTTCAGTGGGTTGAAGAATCAAAAGGAGGTTAGGAGTTTAAAGCAATAATTGGACAATATTTTCAAAAAATTGGGGCTAAGATACAGAAAATGTTTTGTTGTTTGTTTTAAAGATGTATTAGACTTAAGGGGGAAGAGTCTAACATACAGAAAGAAAGAAGAAAAATAACTTTGCTTGAGCAAAGTTTCTAGAAGTGATGGAAAAGGATTAAAATTCATGCCACAGCCAATTTATGGAACAGCTAGCAAGTAACAGGTCCCATGTTTGACCTGGAGATACAAAAATAAAAGACCCAGCTCCTCTCCTCAAAGAGTTTACAGGGTACTGGAGGAGACAATCATGTGCAACAAAGATTGAAATGCTAAGAGGCAGGGGCCTGTGGAAATGCAGGAGAAGGCACCACTGTCTTTGACTTGGAACTCAAAGCATGGGCTCCCTCACTGTTTCTCAGAGCTCTTAGAAAAGGGACTTGTCCTAAAGAACTAAGTAAAAGGGTCGTGGGCAGATGAGAAGATGGCCAGTCGAGGGAACCGTGCTGCAAAAGCACAGGCAGGAAAGGGAACAAAACCTGGTCCATTTGCAAAACAGCAAGTCCTTATGTAGGATTGGAACATAAAGGGGCTGTTGAGGAATGGTGCAGAATGATGCCGGAGAGGCTTACAGGGCCACGGCATAAAGGGCTTGGTTCTATGCTAAGGATCTTGAACTCTTTTCTTAAGATGATGAAGCACCTTTAAAGGTCTTAAGATTTGCATTTAGAGAAATAATTTTGATAGTGGTATAGAGAATGGATTGTATGGATGTAAAAAATCATATCAGGGAGATCATTTGGGAGGTTCTTGGAAGTGGTGAGGTCTACTAGTAGCAGAGGAGATAGAAGGGAATGGAAATGCAGGAAAAACATTGAATTAGTAAAACAGATTGGACACTGGTGGATTGGATGGAGCCTAGGTATAGGAATGGGAAGGAAAGTGTCTCTGATGATCCCTGGGTGCATTCTTGGGAAGCTTGATGCATGATGGTAGCATTTACTGAGAAAGAAAATTCTAAGGCAACAGTTTAAGAGGTGAGCCAAATGGTAAATTCAATTTCAGTGTATACACTTAGAGTATAGTTTGGTGATTCATCTTGGACTAGAGAGACATCTCCTTCTATGAAGTCAGGCAGGGAAAGGCAAGAATAGGTACAGTTGTAAATGAGTCTTTAAATATTATTTTGAAATCTAGCAGCCCATTCTTAAGAGTCACTTGAGTAACCCTAGCTGTTAATTAGAAAAAACTGGTAACAGACAAATAGAATATTAAATGACACTGCATTAGTTATTAATCATTTAAATGCCAACAATGTGCTGAAATCTTTCATAGCAGAGAGATTACAGTAAAACTCAACCTGGTTGTATACCGATCCTGTTTTCACTGAATGCTTGTCCTAAGAAAGAAGAGAATGGCCCTACTAGCTCAATTTGGAAGAAATGAATTATTTTTGTTACTTGTTACAAAGTCCTTGTGATTTAATTAACTGGATGCCTCTAGTTTAGAATGCCACTCTCAGAGCCTTTGAACCAAATCTAAAAAGAAATAAATGTATGAAGTGTGAATAATGACTTTTCTGGTTTCATTCCCTGAGGTAGTAGTCATTCCAAATGCAAGCAAATTCTCCTGGGTTTAGAATCACACAAGAATCTCAGACTCGTCAGCTTCCCCCTGACATTTCTGGCACTTCCATCTCTGTTGCCAGCTAGCTTACCACAGACTGGCCTTTCCCAAGAGGACTGCAGTTCCTGATCCTGATCTAAGAAGAAACCGCTTTTCTAAACATGTTTAAACCTTTAAAAATGTTGGGATGAATACAATTATAATCATGGTTAGAAATTCAAGTGGTTTTCATTTTTATTTTATTTTGGTTCTTTTTTCCCCTCTCAGAGAGCCGTGGAAACAAACTTTTATATGTGAGACTCTCATCTGGTTATTTCTTGAGAACCTGAAGTTTGGTAAAAATAAATGTTCAGTACTTTTCTAACAGGAGCTTTCTGGAAAATCCTTGGCTGTTGATGTTGAGAGACATATATTGGGTTATCTTCAATCCACCTACTTTCTGTTGGCACTTTTGGGCCTATTATTGTAACTTTATTCTCAGGCATAAATAAGGAGGACCCAGTTGAAAAACTAGCTTTGAGAGATTTATTTTTAAATTTAAAGGTAAATTTACATTTACAAATTGCCTTTAGGAAACCATTGCAAGATGAGGTAAGAGAATATGTGAGAGGAATTCATGGTACATTGCAGAAAAATCAACGCCAAAAGTACCCTAGTCAAGATTTTAAATCCTAGGCTTAAAAGCCTAAGCCAGGATTCCCAGTCCCAAATCTAAGTTTTTAGATGAAAAACCAAGAAAAACCCAAAATGTCATCTTGTTCCAGAATAGCTCAAGTTTATAGGCTTCTTGAGACCATTCTTCCCCAAAGGTACTTCTGAAAGACCGAGGAGTTGAAAAATTGGGAAGATTACTACCAAGGCAGTGAAGGTTAGAGAAGGTGGCGCAGGCTCTGGTCATGAGCACATGAGGATTCAAGTCCTAGCTCTACCAAAACTAAATGAGCAACCTGAGTAAATGACTCATCTTTTATCTCTAAGTTGGGGATAATGATGTTGATGGAGCAGAATTGGTGTGAGGCTTAAATGTCAAGTAAAAGCATCCAGCAGAGAATTCCACCAAAGGAGGAAAAAATCCTACAAATGAAATTATGATGCCATGTCTTAGTAATAGTCTAATCAGTGGTGTTTTACTTCCAAATGTCTTTTATCTATTCTGAGAGTTTGGGCAGTTTCTTCTGACTTTGGGTACCTTGAGTGATGTGTGATAGGTAATTCTTTTGTATCTATTTCAGCAACAAAATGAAACCCAGCCTTCTCTACATGTTGATATCTTCCTTCATTAGGTAAAACATTTAGTGGCTGCTTTGCAAGACATATGGACCTGCGGTCATTCCTCCAGTGATGGCTCTTTGGTTCCCAAATGTCACATTTCATCCCACTCTTTCTTTGCTTCTCTGTGTACATGGTAACTTTTTGTCTCGAAGTCCAATCATATTATAGTTTTTAAGACATACTAAAGAGTAATTAACACATATAGTGTCGACCATACAGGTAACTCAGTTGAAGTGACAACACGAAGAACTGGGACCCAGTTTGAGTGACACTTGGTCACAGTCATTCCTAGTGGATGACAACTGCCAAACACCACTGATTATAAGACAACTCCCAGTTTCAGAACTGAAAATATGGGAGAAAAAAAAAGTAAGTAAATAAGCAAAAGTAAGTATTAATTTAAGAGTTCTACATGGATTTGTTTCATAGTAATCAAAACTGTATGCAAATGTTTTTGTGAACAATACAGCATATTGCATATGTAAGAAATTTTAAAATATTTTAAAATGGTTAAAATGTGCCCAATGCATCCATTCTCAAAGGTATGGGATCAACCATTTCTGTGAATGCTTACCTTCTGTATTACCAGGGTTCTTCAGAGAAATAGAACCAACAGGATATATAAAGATAGATATGTAAGAGGAGATTTATTATAGGAATTGTCTCGTGTGGTTACAGAGGGTGAGAAGTCCACAATCTGCCATCTGCAAGCTGGTGACCCAGGAAAACCAGTGGTGTAATTCAGTCCAAGTTGAAAGGCCTGGGAACCAGGGAGGTACTGGTGTTAGTCCTAGAGTCTGAAATCCCAAGAACCAGGAGGTCTGATGTCCAAAGGCAGAAGAAGATGGACATCCCAGCTCAATAAGAGAGAAAGAATCCATGATGCCCACCCATATTGGTGAGGCTGGATCTCTTTACTCAGTCTAATGATTCAAAATGCTAATCTCTTCCAGAAACATCCACACAGAAACACCCAGAAATAATATTTTACCAACTATCTGGGCATCCCTTAGGCCAGTCAAGTTGACACATAAAATTAACCATCACACACTCTCTTTTGATGGAAATAAAGATGGTTAATATGTTCCCGATGCCTCTATTTCTGCCTTCCTGTGTTCTCCTTTATCCAAATTCTCTTTTTTGGCAGGGATGCTAATAGGAAATGGGCCAAGGTGGCAGGAGTGAGGGTAGGGGGCACTGGTATGTCTTTTAACCATTGTCACAGATTGGAGAGCCTGGAGGTAAAATTAGGATGGTGTCTAAGGAGGAATTCCAGACCAAATAGGAGGAGCATTTCCAGAAGAGGCCCTCAAGGTCAACCATACCAGAGACAAAATGAGGGAGGCAGGGCCTCAAGCCAGGTTGGAAGCTGGGGAACCAGGGAAGAGCAGAGGGAGGCACAGGGCAGAGCAGATGGAACTGAGGAAGTCTGTAGGACCTTTAAGGGAGCACGCTAATTCCCAGGCCTGGCTGTTCTCAGGTACTTGCCCAGGCGAGGAGAGTTCTATTCAATGAGCTTTGATGAGACATTTCTCTACCTCCCTGTGTGTGTTTTTCAATTACCAGGTTATGTAAGGCCCCATGGCCATGTACTTGACAGAACAGGCGACCAGCTCCCCCAGAGGCCTTAGGGAGCCTGGGTCCCACCATGAGACTCCAGCCTTGCAGAGCACTTTCCATATGGACATTCTTCTCATTCTATACCCCCAACCCAGTACATATTGAACTTGTCTACTTCAAAGAAAAACTTTCTGAGGGTATGGGGAGGGGGAGCTGGAAATCCTGAAACTTTCTTGCACATTTTTCTGTAAGATGATAATCAGACACATTGTGTTTACATGGTTCCTTATGGCTTTGTGGGCAAACCTTTTTAAAAGCTTGCATCCAATAGAAAGAAAATGCCTTTCCTCTTTCAATCAATAAAATGATTAGAATTCACTTTGGTACTGAGAACCTGGAAGAATTACAAAGAAGTCAAATAATGTAAAAATAGAAAGTACTCATACAAGTGACAGACCCTTTTGTTCACTGGAATAACTGCTCCTCAAGATCTCACTGGAAATTAAGGAGTAGGGGGCGGTAATAACAGTGACTTCTAATTTTTCTCTTTTGAATTCCTCTTTGCCTTGTTTTGTTCTTTGACTACCAGTCCACTCACATCAGTGATGTCCATAGTACACACTGATACACATATACACACGCATATTCTTTTACACTGGTGTGATGACAATAACACAATGGTTTTCACACATGCGTTATAGAAATCAATCTTAATTATTTCATTATCTCAAATTTCTCTCTCTCTGTCTGTCTAGGCTGGGATTTCATGTAATCAGAAGACCTTTATGTGTGTTCCATTTTTTTCTGGACAGAGATTCACTTCTACAAACCAGATTTCCTCTGGGAGTATTCTGTTCCCTCTTAATTCTGAAGTATTGTAATATGGAGGAAATCGTCTAAATGCCCTTTCTCTTGAGAGAGAAAAACAATGGTCCTGTTTGCCAAACTAACCTATAAACCCAAAAATCAGAATGGAGCCTATCTTTTTAATTTAACCAAAACCACAGTTTGGAAATATCTATTTAAAAAAATTAACCATTAAATATAATACTTAGGGTATGTGTGATCCAAGTGCTGATTTGAGAACATTTTAATCAGGATTCACTCAAACAATTAAGACAGAAATCTAATGCTTCTCAACACCCCTCACCTCCATATTCATGCTCTTGGCATCACTAAATCCTGCTGTATATCAGCCTCAGTTGAATACAAATCAAATTCCACTGCAGCTTATCCTGTCATGGTGATGTTCCAATGTAAGGAAATACTGGAAGCATGTAAGACAGCCAAGCACACTAGACCAAGTTCTTCCAAGAAAGGGGACTCAGCATCTATCATTCAGGCAATAGTATCATGGGCTGGGGCGCCTGGGGAGGTCAGTTGGTTAAGCCTCCTTGACTCTTGGTTTCAGAGTCCTGAGATTGAGCCCCAAGTCAGGTTCCATGCTCAGCTCGGAGTCTGCTTGAGAGTCTCACCCTCACCTCCTCTTCTGCCCCTCCCCCCGCTTGCAGTATCTCTCTCTCTCTCTCTCAAATAAACAAATAAATAAAATCTTTGGGAAAAAAAAAACAGTATCACGGGCTATTGGTGTCAGAAGAATCTTAGAGCATGTGAGCTCCAATCTCCCCCTTCCCAATGGAGAAGTCCCTTCCTTGTCATCATTGGCAGGTGTCATTCCTGGCTGCTCAAACACTCCTAGGGACAGAGAGCCCATTATCTTGTCACCTGTCCATATCTTTTAAAAATAATTTTGTCTGATTTAGTTATTGAATTTACCTATTTACTGTATATTAAAACAATATAATATTGTAGAAAAATTTAGAAAACACAAGAAGAAAACACAAGAAGACACATTCAGTAGAAGTGTTCGGATGTGATTCCTATTAGGATAATTTTATTAGTTTTTTATTAGTATTAGTTTTTAGAAAAAAATCTGCCTTTCCCTAATTTTTAACCTTAAGTCCTGGTTCTTTCCCCTGCAGCCACACAAAATGTCTGTTCCCTCTTCCCCACCCCCCGCCCCTGACAACCCCTTAAATAGTTAGATTCAGGCATTCATTTAACAAATACTTAGAACATCCAACATATGCTACATACTATGCTAGGGCATCAGGGCTCAAAGATGACTAATAAATTGTCCATGCCTTTAAGAAACTCAGTAAATAAATACATATTTATCCAGTAACTAAATCAAAACATAAAGCACCTCCTATGTCCTGGACTAGGGATTAGGAATAGTAAGGTGATCCAGGTGTCCCAACCTTTGTGGAATTTATATTCTAGTAGAAGAAAAAGATGTTAAAGTCTTTTCTTAATTAACTATGAAATTGCCATGTGACCAGTACAACAAAGAAACACAATGGATAAAGATCCATGAAATGAGACACATGACCTAGTCAGGAAGTTAGCGACGGCTGACCCGAGATCTGAAAGATGAACAGGAGTTTCTAATCTGTGGGAGAGGTGGCAGAAAAGCAGACAAGAAAGAACACAATGAGAGACAATCCCAAGGAGAAAATGTGCACAGACCATCAGAGAAATCAAAACAGGCCACTGAGTCCAAAAAACAGCAGCAGGGGGAAGAAAACTGATGAGGGTAGTGAGGCTGAGCAGGTGGACAAGTCATGCAAGCCCAGAGGGGGAGCTATTGACAGGCTTAAAACAGAGTGACACAATTTGATCAGCATTTATTATTATTATTATTACTGGAGTATAACTGACATGCAATGTTATATCAGTTTGGGGTTTATAACATAGTGATTTCAACATATATTCCTCAATGTTCACCACGATATGTGAAGTCACCATCTGTTGCCATGCAATGTTACTACAGTATTATTAACTATGGTCCCTATGCTGTAATTTTCATCTCTGTGGCTTGTTTATTTCATAACTGGAAGTTTATACCTCTTAATCCTCTTTATCTATTTCATTTTTGTAAGCCCTCTAGCTGCTGTGTCAAGAATGGGTTGTTGGAAAAGCAAGACTAGAAACTGAGAAAAAAATAGGAGGCTGTTAAGATAGTACAGGCAAGAGATATACTGAAAGCTTGAAAGGAAGGAGTGGCATCAGAAATGGAGAGAAATGGAAGGCCAGAGAGATATTTAAAACAATATAGGGACACCTGGGTGGCTCAGTCGGTTAAATAATAAGCCTTCGGCTTAGGTCATGATCCTAGGATCGAGCCCAGCATCAGGCTCCGCGGGAAGCCTGCTTCTCCCTCTCCCATTTCCCCTGCTTGTGTTCCCTCTCTCGCTGTGTCTCTCTCTGTCAAATAAATAAGTAAAATCTTTATATATATATATATATATATTGCAGGACTTGGTGATGGATGAGAACTCACCCTCAGGTGAAGGGTGGGAACTCACCCTCAGGATTCTGGCACTGTAGAGGCACTGTTCATGATAAAGAGAACACCAAAGAGGGTGAGGTTTGAGGGGAAGGCTTGTCAGTAGAGAAAGCATCACAGCACTGTGATGTGGGGGCCATGGCTGAGACAGAGTGGGAAGCAGATGGCCCTGCCCGGAGGGAATCATCAAACCCTCCACTGAAGAGGTGATGATATTCTGGGCCTTGAAGAAGGAATCCACTTTGCTTCTTTTACACATTCGCACTTTCTCAGAGAAAGGAAAGGGCATTCTAGTCTTAGGGAACAGCATATGCAAAGATTCAGGATCAAAGTTAAGATAAGAGACAACATAAATGGGTGAGGATGAGAACAAGGGTCACTCATTTTTAGCTACTTATTTTATTTGTGCCCAGTTCCAAAAATTATCTATCATTCTTTTAAAATAAATACTAGATTTAAAAAATAAGTGAGTATCTTAATCCATTCAGGCTGCTATAACAAATTACTCCAGAATGGGTGACTCATAAACAACAGAAATTTCTTTCTCATAGTCCTGGAGGCTAGGAAGTCCAAAATCAAGGTGCCAGCAGATTTGGTGTCTGGTAAAACCTGCTTCCTGGTTCATAGATGGCTGTCTTCTTGCCGTGGGTCCTTACATGACAGAAGGGATGAAGGAGCTCTCTGGGGTCTCTTATATAAAGATACTAATCCAATTCATGAAGGCTCTGCCCTCATGACCTAATCACCTCCCAAAGGTCTCACCTCCAATACCATCACTTTGGAGACTGGGTTTCAACATGTGAATTTTGGAGGACACAAACATTCAGTCTATAGCACTGATGTATCACAAACCACCCCTCCAATGAAGAATTTAGTGCTCTAGCTGCAAGGAGTACTTTTGGTAAACTTTTGAAAAGTACTTTTCGCTGTCGTTCCCTTCAAGGATTGCCTCAGCTTAGCCAATGTCACAACTCTTCCCAGAGCATTTGACATCTAATGAATGGTTGCTGGAGGAATATAAAGACCTGGCTATGCATGCTCAATTTAGAACAACCTTCAGGGCCATTCTAGTTCCAGAGATCCCTTTGAGGTCATCTGAAGTTACTATTGGGACAGCATCAAAGCTCAACTTCTTCCCATCCCCAATCTTGATTCCTCTTCACTCCTTTCATAGGTGTTGATTTTAAAGGGACTCCTTAAGAAACATTCTGCACCTTAAATTCTGTGTCTGAGTCTGGTTCCCAGAAAGTCCAACCATATTGAAAGTAAGTAAAGGCCTAGGGCAAAAGGAAACAAGACAGGAAGAATAGTCACCAGAATGAGGTAAGTAGGTAAAATGCATGCCATGAGGTTCTACTCACTAGCAAAAGGTAGGTAAGGTTCAGAGCAGCTGACTCCATACTTTCGTGCAAGCAAATTTGAGAGATGTTCAGTCAGATTCATGAGTCACAGTTTTCCAGACTAAATATAAACCAGTTACCCAGAGGAAGAAAATACTCCCAATACTGACACCCAAGAAATTTTTCCCATAGGGCCTCACAAAAAGAACACTGTAATACATTAACAATGGCCTCCACAGCAACTTCTTGCTAGACACATCTCCAGAGGCAAGGGAAACAAAAGCAAAAATGAACTATTGGAACTTCATCAAGATAAAAAGCTTCTGTACAGCAAAGGAAACAATCAACAAAACTAAAGGAACCCTATGGAATGGGAAAAGATATTCGCAGATGACATGTCAGATAAAGGGCTAGTATCCAGAATCTATAAAGAACTTATCAAACTCAACACCCAAGGAACAAATAATCCAGTCAAGAAATAGGCAGAGACATGAACAGATATTTCTCCAAAAAAGACATACAAATGGCTAACAGACACATGAAAAAATATCAACATCACTCAGTATCAGGGAAATACAAGTCAAAACCACAATGAGATACCACCTCACACCAGTCAGAATGGCTAAAATTAACAAGTCAGGAAACGACAGATGTTGGCGAGGATGCGGAGAAAGGGGAACCCTCCTACACTGTTGGTGGGAATGCAAGCTGGTGCAGCCACTCTGGAAAACAGTATGGAGGTTCCTCAAAAAGTTGAAAATAGAGCTGCCCTACAACCCAGCAATTGCACTTCTAGGTATTTATCCAAAGAGTACAAAAATAGTGATTTGAAGGGGCACATGTACCCCAATGTTTATTAGCAACAATGTCCACAATAGTCAAACTATGGAAAGAACCGAGATGTCCATCGACAGATGAATAGATAAAGAAAAAGTGGTGTGTACACACACACACACACACACACACACACACACACTGGAATACTACTCAGTCATCAAAAAGAATGAAATCTTGCCAGTTGCAATGATGGGGATGGAACTAGAGGGTATTATGCTAAGCGAAATAAGTGCATCTGAGAATGACAAATACCGTGATTTCACTCATATGTGAAATTTAAGAAACAAAACAGATGAACATAGGGGAAGGGAAAGAAAAATAAAATAAGAGGAAAACAGAAAGGGAAGCAAACCATAAGAGACTCTTAATTATAGGGAACAAATGGAGGGTTGCTGGAGGAGAGGTGGGTAGGGGGATGGAGTAACTGGGTGATGGACATTACGGAGGGCACTTGATGTAATGAGCACTGGGTGTTGTATGCAACTGATGAATCACTAAATTCTACCCCTGAAACTAATTATACACTATATGTTAACTAACTCGAATTTAAATAAAAATTTTTTTTAAAAATGGTCTTAATATCTCCCTGATAAGGACAGTGGCATGTTTTGTAAGGATGTGTAAAGTACAGACACCAGTTCATGAATTTAAACATGTAAATAACATAACTTTCTTTATTTCTTTGTATTTGAACTTAATTTATGTCTTGAGGCCTGGATCCCATTTCACCTGGTGGCAAAAACTGTAATCTTCGTCAATTCAGGGGAAATTCGGTAAACTCAGAGGCTTCTCCACTTTTTCGGGTTTTTCCTCATCCTCCTTCTCCACGGTACTCCCAAATGTGTTATTTGTGCAACAAAGTTCATACCCTTGTTCTTCAGGGTCATGAATATTTTTAACCTCAAAATCTTTCCTTCTGAGACAAAATCCCATTTTCTCCAAGTATTACCTTGGCCGTGAGTCTCAGAAATCTATTCTGAAATTCAAAAGCTGACAATTCACTGTTCTTCTCTCTCCTTTTCAACTCCCCTCTTCTGAGGCAGTGGATAACTCCAGTCTAGGGTGAATGAGGGGGTAGGGGTGACAGAAAAGACAAAATGGTCTACAGGATTTTTTTTTTTAAGCATATTAGTTAATGGATTGTTACCATTAAAAAAAATAATAATAACATTCTATAGTGAAAACCAATAGCACAACACTAGTATATGGAACAAATAAAAGTAATTTGGGTGTGGGCTCAGAACTATGTAACCCAGACAGACAGCATCTGTAAGCCATAATTAAGACAGGAATACATTTTTGAAAAGAGGAACGGACACACTGTACAACTTCCAAGCAACCTTTCACAAGGACCATCCAAGTGGAGTGAGGATTCTCTATTATTTATTTATACAATATTTCCATATTTAGGGTATCTGCTTCAAAAAAGCAAAGAGTTATAAAGGTTTGTCTTTGTCGTTTTAAATAAAAGCCCCTGAAAGAAATGTGAGGTTGTCCCCACAAATGAAAAAGTCATCATGAAAATTTTGTTTATTTTATTCTCTGCTTCTGCTAACTAAGCCCAGCCAGTTTGTTTTAAATTTCAAACCACAGGAGAGGACAGGCTGTGGGGGGACGGGGCAGTGGTAGGTGAAAGTCCAGAGCTGCCGAGGTTACGCTGACGGTAACAGAGCAAAGTTCAAGAGGGCAGGGGGCCCCCTGAAGATGG
Organism: Leptonychotes weddellii; assembly: GCF_054177405.1. NCBI lineage: Eukaryota > Metazoa > Chordata > Mammalia > Carnivora > Phocidae > Leptonychotes > Leptonychotes weddellii. The sequence goes on along the minus strand of NC_138369.1, from coordinate 96,786,506 downwards.
AATTAAAATAGCAGATGTACACAGAGCTCTCTCTGCTGAGAATGCTGAAAACATGAAGAAACTAAGTTGATGTTCTGGAACATGGTGGGAGCAGACACATTAGGCTAATACCTGTAACCAAACGGAGAGGTTAAGAGATGCTTTCTGTGGATGAGAATGGATGCCTTGAAGGTAATCTTAAACTATCTAAATAATGAGTTTGGCTAGTCATTATCTCAACAAGCAAATCCATATAGCTGAATATTTTGTGGGGGAAGGTGCTGTTACAGAGAATTACACCATTACTGTTGAAGTTCGCCCCTGACTTCGTATCTGCTTGCCAAAGTTGGAATTGTCATTCACCTATGTGATCACTTAACTCCACAGCAAGAAAGAATATGATTGTAGATAACCTGTTATTTATTATGGAATTCTTCAAAATAGAAAGAGCTATAAAGAATAATATAATAAACTCCTTATAACCACCACTCAGCTTCAGGAAAAAAAAAAAAAAAAGCACTGAAAATGCTTTGGAAGCCCTCTGTGTATCTCCTCCTTAAATGCAATTCCTTCCCTACCTTACAGGTAACGACTGTCTTGAATTTGGTAATTATCATTCCAATGAATTTCTATACAAGTTTACTACATAGGTATACATTTCTAAAAAATACATGGTGTTGTTTTATACATATTTAGACTTTACATAAATGGTGTCATATTGCATGAAACTTGCTCTATTTTTAAGTCTCATGTTTGTGAGACTTACCTATCTTGATATATCTCTAACTGATTTTCAGTTTCATTATTCCTTTGCATACCATTCCACTTCTGTATTCATTTTCTGTGTGGTGGCTGTCTCTGGTCTTCGCAATGACCAAAAATATGAAAATACATGAAAATGCCAGTTCTTTGTGTGCAAAGTCAAATATTTCTTTGGCCAGTGATTCTCAAAGTGTGATCCAAAGACCCCTGATGGGCCCAGACCCCTTGCCCCCACCCGCAGGCAATCCATGAGGTCAAAGCCGTTGTCCTAATAACACAAAGACCTGTTTACCACTTTCATTGTGTTGTCAATTGTACTGATGATATTAAAGCAATTGGTAAGCAAAGCTGCTAATGCCTTACACGAATCAAGACAATGGCACCAAGCCGTACTCGTGGTCATTGTATTCTTTACCACTGCACACTGGGGATTTTAATAAATCACTTAAGAATATTAATTTTAGGGCGCCTGGGTGGCTCAGTTGGTTAAGCGACTGCCTTCAGCTCAGGTCATGATCCTGGAGTCCCGGGATCGAGTCCCACATCGGGCTCCCTGCTCAGCGGGGGGTCTGCTTCTCCCTCTGACCCTCCTCCCTCTCATGCTCTCTGTCTCTCATTCTCTCTGTCTCAAATAAATAAATAAAATCTTTAAAAAAAAAAAGAATATTAATTTTATTAGAATTCAACTCTTACGTACTCATCTATTTAATATTCGGTATGTCAAATGGGAAGTAAGCACAAAGTATTCCTATTGCCTACTGAAGCGCAATAGTGGCTCAGAAATCACTGCAGTTGTTTGAGCTGCAAGATGAACTACCGCTTTGTCATGGAACAGCATTTTCATTTGGAAGAACAATTGGCAGGCAAACTACAATTCTTTCAGTCTCAGGTATCTGGCAGACATTTTCTCAAAATATTGATGACATGAGCTTCCAAGCAAAAATTAGAGTTTTTGAAAACTTGAATCCAAATGTGAGCTTGACAGCTTCTCAATATTTCAAAAATTCTCTAATGAGATGGTGGTGATTTTCCGATATTGTATAATGTAATTAAACATATCAACATTTAGAAAATCTGTATAACTCAGTAAACCAATATTTTCTTTCTTTTTTTATTATTTTTAACATATAATGTATTATTGTTTCAGGGGTACATGTCTGAGATTCATCAGTCTTACACCATACACAGCGCTCACTACAACACATACCCTCCCCAATGTCCATCACCCAGCCACCCCATCCCTCCCACCCCCCACCACTCCAGCAACCCTCAGTTTGTTTCCTGAGATTGAGTCTTTTATGGTTTGTCTCCCTCTCTGGTTTCTTCTTGTTTCATTTTTTCCTCTCTTCCTCTATGATCCTCTGCCTTGTTTCTCAAATTCCACATATCAGTGAGATCATATGATAATTGTCTTTCCCTGACTGATTTATTTTGCTTAGCATAATACCCTCTAGTTCCATCCACGTTGTTGCAAATGGTAAGATTTCATTTTTTGATGGCTGCATAATATTCCAGTGTGTGTGTGTGTGTGTGTGTGTGTGTATCACATCTTCTTTATCTATTCATCTGTCGATGGACAACTGGGCTCTTTCCATAGTTTGGC
>NC_138369.1:96703254-96784062 GCF_054177405.1 Leptonychotes weddellii | reverse complement strand
TGGTGTGAGGTGGTATCTCATTGAGGTTTTGATTTGGATTTCTCTGATGCCAAGTGGTGTTGAGTACCTTTTCATGTGTCTGTTGGCCATTTGGATGTCTTCTTTGCAGAAATATCTGTTCGTGTCTTCTGCCCATTTCTTGATTGGATTATTTGTTCTTTGGGTATTGAATTTGATAAATTCTTTATAGATTTTGGATACTAGCCCTTTATCTGATATGTCATTTGCAAATATCTCCTCCCATTCTGTCAGTTGTCTTTTGGTTTTGTTGACTGTTTCCTTTGCTGTGCAAAAGCTTTTTATCTTGGGGAAGTCCCAATAGTTCATTTTTGCCCTTGTTTCCCTTGCCTTTGGTGATGTGTCTAGGAAGAAGTTGCTGCAGCTGAGGTCGAAGAGGTTGCTGCCTGTGTTCTCCTCAAGGGTTTGATGGATTCCAGTCTCACATTTAGGTCTTTCATCCATTTTGAGTCTATTTTTGTGTATGATGTAAGGAAATGGTCCAGTTTCATTCTTCTGCATGTGGCTGTCCAATTTTCCCAACACCATTTGTTTCCACTGCAAAATGTTACAAAATGATGCATGGGTACAAAGATCCATTCAAAGTGCAAGATAGATCACGGATTTTAATTTAACAGAGTATGAAAAGTTCATTGACATGATTTCAAATTCCAGTTCAACTAACTTTAAGAAACTACTACTTGTTAGGTTTCCTGGGTGGCTCAATCGGCTAAGCCTCCAACTCTTGATTTTGGCTCAGGTCATGATCTCAGCATCCTGGGATCAGGCCCCACTTCAGGCTCCCTGCTCAGCAGGGAGTCTGCTTCTCCCTCTCCCTCTGCCCCTTCCTGAACACTCACGCCCGCCCCCCCATCCCTATCTCCATCTTTCTCTCTCTGAAATAAATAAATTAAAAAAAAAAAAAAGAAAAGAAACTACCACTTGTTGAGTTTGGGGTATAGTATCAAAGAAAAATAAAAAAGGCTATTGAGATACCACTCCCTTCTTTGATTCCATATCTGTGTGAGTCTATTTTCTTCACATACTTAAATCAAAACAATACACTATAATAGATTGAAAGCAGAAACAGACTCTAGTTGTCTTCTCTTAAGCTAGCCATAAAGGTATTTGCAGAAATGTAAAATAATGCCACTTTTCTCACTAAAATTTTTGTTTGGGGAAAATATAATTATTTTATAAAAATATGTTATCCCTATTAACATGTAATAGGCTTGTTTTGTTTTTTAAATGACAATGTATTTTTAATTTCTTGATTTTATTTTCTAGTATAGTAAATATTGATAGATATAACTCATATAAATGAAATCTCTTCAGCATCCTTAATAATTTTTAAAGGTCTAAGGGTCCTGGGACCAGAATGCTTAAGAACTGATGTAGGATATACCCAAGAGTGGAATTGCTGGGTTGTAATTTATCTTTGCTAAGTATTTCCAAATTATCTTTCATAATGATTGCATCTAAATTCCTACTTGCACTATATGAGAATGCCCACTGTTTACATCCTTATCAGCATTTTGAAATTGGCTCAGGCTTAAATCTTTTTTATACCTAATGGGAATCAAAGTGTTGTTTAGTTTGTATTTCTCCAATTATTGGAGAATTTGCATTTTCTGTGTATTTATTGTCTCTACAGATTTTCTCTTCTTTGAAAATCCTGCTTATTATTTTTTTGCACATTCCTCTATTGAATTGTCTTTTCACATTAATTTTTGAAAAAAAAATTCACATTTTCCAGACATGTATCCTAGCTGGTTTCTCTCCTTTTTTCACCTTCAAGTTTTTAATTTTTTATTGAGATATAAATTACATGCAATAAAATGTACATATTGTAAGTGTTGAGTTCATGAGCTTTGACAATTGTATAAGCCCATGTTATCAACACCCAGCACAAGATATAGAATATTACTCATTCCAGAAATTTCTTCATGCTTCTCTGCAGAAGCAACCACTATAGATTAGCTTAGTCTTTTCTATAACTTCAAATAAATAGGATCATATCCGCACATGTTCCTTTGTGTCTGGCTTCTTTCTCTCAGTATGTTCTGAAATTCATCCATGTGGTTATGTGTATCAGTAGTCATTCCTTGTTACTGCTGAATACAGTTCTGTTGTATAAATACACCAAACTTTGTTCATCCATTATCCAGCAGATACACATTTGAGTTGTTTCTAGTCTTGGGCTATTGCAAGTAAAGATGCCATGAACATTCTTGTACACTTTTGTTTTGGTTTAGTTTGGGTTTTTTTGTAACATGTTTTCATACCTTTTGGGTAAAACACTGAGGAATGGAATGAAACACCTTCTAAATATATGTTTGACCTACAAATGTTATCTTCCATATGTTTTGATTTTTCTTTTTTTTCCCACCTCTCTGTACTGTTATACAGAAGCTCTTTAGATTTATCTCCTGGCTGCTTATCGCATATACCAAGTTTTCGTTTCAATGTTTATATTATCATTTCCAGGATTTCTCTTTCATTTATTTCTTGAATATTCTAGGTATTTTTAAGTAGTATCTTATTCTTTTCTCTTATTGTTTAGTCCATATTTCACTGCCTTAATTATTTAAAATAAAATATCTGTACTCAATATTTTCATTTTCTGATTTGGGGTGAGCTCTCATCACATTGTTACTGTTTCTATTAACTTTCAGTCTTAGTAGGTTATTTCCTCATGGAACATAAGTTCATGTTGGTAAAGTTTATCTGTGGGATTTATGCTGTTATTTTGATCATGTATGTGTGTGTGTGTGTGTATACATATCTATCTACATTTTTTTTTAATTTACTGTTTTTCCACCCCATTCTGGAACTGGAGATGCAAAGTGAGGCTTGGAACCTGCCACAGGAAGTTCTCAAGCTAAGCAACAGGCAGGATTTCCTAGAGGTTCCCTCCATCCTGGAAGCTTTGTCCCTGGTAGGCAGGGAAAGGGGGACAGTGGGGAGACCAGACTGTCACTTTGACAGTGCTAGTACCCATCATAGTAGCTGACCCCCATTCTGAACACTGGGACTCTGCCCTAACCTAGATTCCCTGAGGACCTGAGAGATTTCTTTTTGAGAGAAGGGAAGCCTGGGATCTGGCCTTTTTAAGGATGGAGGTGCCCCTAGATTTGAGCTTGGGGATGAGAAGCACATGTGCACTCCTTCTCCCCTTCCTCTCTATCCACAACATGGGATCACCACACTCCAGTCTTCATGGGGCTTCCTCAGGGTAAGAGGTGACCAGAATAGCCTTATGGTGGAGTTTTGGTGGAGAACAGGGCAGGGAACACTTGGTTAACATGTATGGCTGCCAGAAGAAATTTTTTTCACTTTCAAGTTCTACCAATTGGCAGAGGAGCTAACAAACAAGAACGACTTCATTTTAGTATCTTAACTCAGGATTTCTGACCACTCGGGTGTATAAATTCACATCTCAAAACCATGTATAGGGCACATCTGAATTTTTTTTTTTTTGACCTAGAGCCCAGATGAAGCAAACAAGTTTTCTTGTTATTTCACTTTGCCTAGACATCTTTTTTCTGGTGGCATAGGTCTTTGGGAGTCCTAGCAATTATGTAGAGCCTCACTTCTACCTCCCCAACATGGTTCAAGGCCTTGCCTTTTGTCCCCACATGTCAGAAATCCAAACCTCTTGATTGCCAAGATCACCAAATGTCCCCAAAGCAGGGTTGGGGCTAGAATTAGCACCACCTCACCACTTTTGGTGTCTGGAAGTTTCTCCTGTTTTCTAGGGAGCTTGATAATTGTTTTTATTTAAATTTAAGTTAGTTAACATAGTGTATTGTTGGAGAGCTTGATATTTTAAAGATTATCTGTTACATTTGATCCATCATTTCTAGGTGTTTTGTATTGAGAGGTTCTTCAGGGTACCTAGTATGTTATGATGACAGAAACAGAAGTCCTGAAGCTGCTGTTTCCTCCCACCAAAGTCATCAATGAGTAATGACCACCATTATTTCTGCAAGTCAGAAATCAACTGCTTTGTGATTAGGAAAGGCATACTATCCTGATAAAAGACATACATCTTCCTCATATCTGAGAAGCTCCTGCATAATTCCTTTACTTTATCAGATTCTAAGGGTTCCTGGATTACTGAAAAAGTTGATAAATATGGAAAGCATCCTTTGGGAACATTCCAGGAAGTTTAATTGGGAACAGCAAAATATGCAGCCATTTGAAGGGATCCCAGTTCTCAAGCAAGTTCCATGTTCTTTCAATGTAAGAACACACTCACTTAAAGATTATACTCCATGTTTGTTTTGTTTTGAGTCAAAGAAGCAGCTGAGCCAAAAAGAAAAAGGAGAAAAGATTAAATCCTAGACTTACCAAAAAAAAGACAGAATTTTCCTAGTAGATCTCATGAGACAAAATTTGGGAAAGAGAATATTATTATTTTGGAGAAAGTGTGCCCTGTTGAACTTGATCATTTAGCAACATGCATTGGTCTGAGGAAGAAGACTGTGCCATTTCCCTATAATCTCCCACCCCCACATGACATGTTTTCTTTCCTAATTATTGTTTCAAAATCAAAACTTCTGTGTTAAAGGCCTTTTATGAAATGGCAAATAAGAGAACAAGCATAAAAACAAGTGGTCAGAGAAGAATGGTCTTTAAAAGTCTTATTTACACAGGTCTAGAGAATAAGATCAAGCCATTCAGGGCACAAAAACAAAAACAACAAAAACCTGTGACAGCAGCTACTTACTGATAGGAAGGAAGATCCCTATGACAACTCAATACTGGGTTAGACCTGAAGAATATTCAGGCATAGGAGATGAAATGGGAGGAAACAGAGTAATGTCATGAAAAGAGTCACTAACCACAGACTACATCAGAGCAATAGTCTGTAAGAAACCACACACTACCCCGGGCTCAACTGGGTAACATTATGATGCTTTGTTCTTAGTGATCCACCTCTGCCCATGCAGAGTTTCCTGCAGTAATTCTCCTTGGTGTCCTCCTCACATACTACTTCCTGCCCCCACCCACCCATCCCACATGCCTTCCTGCTACATTAGAACACTGTGCCCTCCTGACAGGCAGAGGTGCTAGATGATTTAGGGAGATAATCTGGGAAAATCCAGCAGCTGCAACAAGAGGCAGATGGAGAACTTTATCAGGAGGCTCCCAGAACGGAGAGTAGGCAAACATTTGAAAGGTAGACAGCTCTGCAATCAAAATGATGGCCCAGCCAAAGAGAGTAGATTCTGAGACTTTGCTCCCTGGGAGGATTGGTGGTAAGGAAAGCCTGGCAGAAGCCCAGTTCAGAAAACAGTAGGGACTAAGCAAGAGCAGAGGAAAGGAACTGGGAGGACCAGAAGGCAATTAACTGAAATAGATCCCTTAACCAGTGGAATGATCACAAGGATGGAGACAGCAGTCTAGATGTCAGATCAAGGATTCGGTGTTGCAGGTAACTTTCCGTGATATTAACAAAGACTCCTCCTGAGCATCCTTCCCCAGGGCTTCTTTCTGCCCATTACTCTCTATGATTCAGCAAGAACAAAGAATCAAATTCTTGTCCGTGAGTTCCAAAATAGGCTCTTAAAATTCGTAACAGAAATGATCTTATTAAAAGCCAAAATATTTTTACTTGTATGAATTGGACTTTTGAGAGACAAAAGATTGTTTTCGTTCCAAAAGTGTGGCTTTGAATATCAGGATCCAACAGCCTGAACAAAAAGTTTATACTATAGTCAAAGTTCGTACTATAAACAACAGAGTTGGAGAGATTGCAGGGTGATGAATAAGCCATTTTCCTCCTTCCACTGCAGCCATTGTCCCCATCCCCAAGACCAGCAGAAAATCTCACAGGTTGGAGGTAAGAAGATGTTTGGGGAAAGAGAACAAGATATGAGTAATTGATATGAATTCCTGAGAAGGGGGCCTCCATATCCTACACATCCCAGGTTCAAATCCATGGCGCTGGAGTCAGGACCTCTAAGAGAAATCCCAGATGGGTTTTTAGGAGGACCTGAAAGCACAAGAAACTTCTGCCTCACTTCGCAGGCAGTAGCTCAGAGACACAGAGCAAACAAAGGCCCATGGCAGGATCATAAGCAGCTGCCAGTGCACAATGATAAGGACCAGGCAAAGTGAGTTATATCTTGGAGATGCCAGCAGAAGACAGACGAAGAAGATGGCTGTCAGAAAATTCACTCCCTTCAGCAGAGCCAGGATGAAAGAGAAGCTGTTTTCACCCCAACACTGAGAGCTTAGATCACTTACAGGAGACAGAGATACCTTGAATTGGCTGAATCCAGTGTTCTGCCACAGGATGGACATGGCGCTCAAGGGCTAAACTAGATTCAGTTACAGAGAAATAAAGGTACATCTTTGCCCACCTGATTTTTGTGACTGTGGTATTTATACCTGTTAAAAGATCCAGATCCAGAGTAACAATGATCTGATGCCGGATCTCCTGAACTGGTGTTTAGGGAGCTACACATTGTCTCTAATTAAATTGTACAGAGTTTGGACACACACCTAACCATACATCAGAATTTAACATAAAAACTACACTTCAGACCAGTGAGGAAAAGATTATTCAGTAAGTGGAATTGGCACAACTAGGAACCATTTGGAAAATAATTAAGGAAAATCTCCATCTTGCTCTTTATACCAAAGTAAATTTCATGAAGATCAAAGATTTAAACTCTGCAAACCAACAACAACAACAACAAGAAAAAAACCCACACAAAACTATGATAACACTTGAAAACTGGGTATATTTATCTGTAATATTAGAATGGGGAAGACTTTTCTAAGAATGACACAAAACTTAGAAGTATAAAGAAGATTGATAAATTTGACTACAAAGATTTTTTACATTTCTCTACAATAAAAAATAATAATGAACAAAATCAAAAGACAATTGGTAAACATGGAATACTATTTACAATCTGTATTGTAGGGCTAATTTCCTAAACTTACAAAGAACAGGTATAACCAGTTAAGAAAAAGATGACCAACCCAACAAAGCATTAAACAAAAGGCATGAACAAGGAAGGCAGAAAAAGATATAAATGGCTAACGCATGGATGAGAAGATGCTCCACCTCATTAACAAGTAGGGAAACGTAAACCAAAATAACAGTTTTTCCCAACAGTGATCATTTTATTATTTGTAGGCACAAAGGAGTATTCCGTGTGTGCATGATGACACTTAAGAGGAAATGGAGAACTCAGAAGTTTTTATTGCTAATTTTCACAACTGTAACACTCTAAGCAAGCTTACAAACACAAATGATTGTAAAAACTGAGTAAAGATTTACAGATCTTTGAATTAAAGAGAATTTCTCACAGTTCTTGACAAAATGGGGTTACACTACATTTTCAAAAAGCATATTATGAATGAACTCATATTTAAAAATAATCTGCTGACTATGAATTTCACAATGCTATTACAAGTCAATGCAATGCTTCTCAGTTTGGATGCTATCACACAATACACCAGCAGTTCTTTCAGAAATACCTCCTGCCTTCTTTTGTGTGTCTAGACAAATCATCAGGGTCTTACTTCTAGGTCATTGATATTTCCTTCTGCAAGACATGCAGAAAAATCCTTAATTCTAGTGAGCCAAAATAACACTTTTTAATCTATGAAATTGGCAAAAACCTAGGCTTGATAATACTTTTGCTAAGGTCACGGACACCAGACATCTTCATACACCTTTGGTATAAGAATAGTTGCTATGTCAACACGTATCAAACAGTTTAATTCCCCTTCCTTTTTACTCAGGAATTTCAGTGCTGGAAACTTACACTACAGATACACTTGAAAAAGTTCACAGAATATGTTCATTGCAGTATTGTTTTTAGTTAAAAAAAATAAAACAAAAAGGAAATCCTCTTTAAGGAGGGATCTAGGGAAGGGATTGCTCAAAGCAGGCTACACCATCGCAGGAGCCTGGGGGGAGGGGAGGAGTCACGGACAGTAAATTTGATAACATCAAAGTTAAATCAGTTCTATTTCTCAGCTAATGAAATGGTCCCCCATCTTTTATTTGTACCATGAAGTTTTTGTGTTCTCTTCTTCACTTAATTCAGCCCTAAAAATATTTATTAGAGTCCTACTATGTTCTACACATATTTTATTAGGTCTATCATGGAGCTGGAGCTTGAGGGATTGGTATAATCTGAACAAGCAGAAAAGGCAGGAAAGTCATTCTAGGAGGGGAAACAAGCGCGGGAGCCATGGAAGTTTATGATGTGCTTGATGAGCAAAATATGGCACATCTGAATTACAATGTGAGAAGAGGAGGAGTATAGTTAGAAATAAGCCTGTCTGGGGACACCTGATGGCTCAGTCAGTTAAGCGTCTGCCTTTGGCTCAGGTCAGGATCCCAGGGTCCTAGGATTGAGCCCCATGGGGGGCTCCCTGCTCAGTAGGGGAGTCTGCTTCTCCCTCTTTCTCTCCCTCTGCCCCTCATGTACTCTCTCTCTCTCACTCTCTCAAATAAATAAATAAAATCTTTAAAAAAAAAAAGAAAGAAAGAAGCCTGTGGCCAGACTGTGCTGCAGGAGCATTGTTTTATCAGCAAACGATCGTTATTATTACATCTGTGTTTTTTGCAAAACAACTCTGGCAGCCAAATGCAGGGTGGAATGAAGAGGGAAGGAGGCAAGGAAGCTAATTAGCTGGTTGAGGCAATAGGTCATGAAGTCAGAACGAGGTCAATAGAAGTTAGAATGGAGAAGGTTGAGAGGGTTGGAAACAACTTAGAGATGGTTTAGACACAAGATGGCTACTTATTAGATGTGGGAAGGGGAGGAAGTGAAGTCATTTGAGATAGTATTAATAGAACCTGGTTGTCGATTGGAGATGGGCGGCAAAGGAGGTGAAAGCATTTCTAATTTCATAGCCTAGGAAAAGTTGATCTGGTTAAACAACATAAGGAGCCGGGAAGGAAGGCATTTTGGTTGAGGGCTGGAAGACACGCTAAATTTTGGAGGTGTTGAGTTCGAGGTATCTATGAGGTGCCCGGGTACAGATGTCTGAGTGATATATGGAAAATATAGTCGGAACCTCCTGAGCGAAAAAGACTGCTCCATGGGGAACACAAGAAGAGAAGAGAGTAGAGGTAGAACTTTGGAGAATACCTGCATTCAGGGCTGGGTCAAGGAAGGGGAGTCAGCAAAGGGATTGGAGGAGGAACGGTCAGAGCCCCTAGAGAAAAAGTAGTGCTTTGGAAACCTCAGGTGGAGGCAGCCTTGAATGCCGAGCTGCAGGGGGAGCCGCGCAGAGCCCCCCAGAAGTTCAGCTCCTTGAGCTGCCCCCAGCCCCACTCCAATTCTCTCCAGCTGCTCTCTGAAGTTTAAAGTACAGCAGTCGCCGCTTCTCCAGCTTCGCTTTCTGAGGTCTGGCAGCAGATAATCCTCCTCCTGACGTGTCCTCTAATGTTACAGCACGCTGCCTCGGTCCTTCACCTCATTCATCTCGCCGCGTGGGCATTTCGTCGGCTCTCAGCATCACAAGAGGGGTGAGTACAGAACAATACGATATTTTGAGAGAGAGAGAGAGACCACATCCACCTAACTTTTATTACAGTACGTTGTCCTAATTGTCCTATTTTATTACTAGTTATTGTTGTTCATCTCTTACTGTGCCTAATTTATAAATTAAGCTTTATCCTGGGTATGTGTGCATAGGAAAAAAACATAGTATATATAAATACCATATCTACATATATATCAGTGTTATCTATGGTTTCAGGCATCCATTGGGGGTCTTAGAATGTTTCCCAGGCAGATGAGGGGGACCACTGTATTGTTCAGCTTTTTATATAAAAACTCTCAAACATTTTCTAAAAAACAAGTGCTGTAATCCCCTTTGTCCCAGGATTCACAAATATAAAAAGATACAATTTCCTTACACCTCTAGGCAAGTCAAGGGCAATGGAGCTCACAGTTCTTCAGGCCTTACTTAGTCCAAGGCCCCAACAGCCAAAACCTTCCAAGCAAATAAACAAACAGAAGCAACAAAATACACCAGAGTCGGCAGAAAGTCATGCAAATTGAATTACATTTCTTTTTCCATATAAGAAAACTTGCTTCTGACAAGAATATTGAGTTCCTTTCCTAGGTTTTATAGCATAATGTTCCTGTTCTTTTTTAAAACTTCTAAGAATTTCCCAGCAATCTTTATGCTCCTTAAATCCCGACAAAGCCAAGGACATTCCTCAAGGCTGGCTTTAGTTAGAACTACCTAGGGGACGATTTCTAGACATTTCACTTCATTGAGTTTTTTGGGAGTGTTACTAAACGTTTAAGCATGTAATTAATCCTAAAGCCCTTCTGATTATTTGCTTGGAAAAAAAAATGATTTAGATTGCAATGACAGACTCCTAGACATGGCTTGGAATTTATATAAGAAACCAGTGAGTTATTACAAAAACAATTCAAACCTGTATATTGTCTTAAAGTTGCCAAAACAAATAAACTTAAGATGCAAAGATGTTTTTAATAAAGAATTTTTTAAAAACAGCTGCATAAGATGTATTTATTAAACAGTATTTTTTTTAAAGTCAGAATGTAAAGCAGGCATTGGAAGTGAAACCAGGCTCAGCAAGTCAAGGAATAGTTGTTTCCTGAAAAAAAGTACTAAGGACTCGAGAGCATAACTTGGAGAACTTTTATAATTTTGTTTTATAAATCCAATTTTATAAGGAATAGTCCTCACATTCTCACAAACTGTCAGATATTTTAATAACTAGAAAATTTAATTCTGAGCTACTCTAATTTAGAATTGACTTTATTTGGTATCAGCGTAATAAAGAAAACTTCAGTAAATTCAAATACATTGAATAATACCTTAACTCAGCTTCTCCTTCTGGTCTGGAAATAAGCGGTTGTCCTTCTCCCTTTTAGAGTTAGGCCTTCAGATCCCAGACTTTAGATCCAGTCTTTCCATCCTCCTCAAAAACTTACCAACTCCATTGGCATCCTCTTTGTGACACCTTCATTCTTTGGCTCTACCGAATCCTTCAGTTTTGTCTGTAAGTGGTCTCTCTGTCTTGGAAATAAATACACCTGTGAATGTAGTCCTGCGATCCCTCTGGGATCTACTCCTTTCTCTTGTTCCTTTCACCAAACATTTCCTGATTGGCTGTCCTGCCAATTCCATTCTTGTCGGTGCCATGCACTCAGGCCTTTAGCTCCTGCTGCAAAGCTCCTGTCCGCCATTCTACTCACAAATTTGTTCATCAAATCAATGGACTTTTCTCAAACATCATTCCTCTTGAACTCTTTACTATCTGGCCAGCCCTTCCTCAATAACAAGCTACCATGCATGGATCGGTATAAAACAGATCACATGAGTTTTTGCAATGGTTAAGAACATAGATTTTGTTGTCAGGGAGACCTGGCGTCACCATTTTGTAGCTCTTTAACCATTGGGGGAAATTCTTAAATTTCTCTGTCTCAGTTTGTTCATCTGTAAAATTAAGTAACTCTTCCTCCTAGGTAAGGTATGAGGATTAAATAAGAAAATACATGTAAAATTCTCAGTATACAGTAAGCACTCAATAAAGATTACCTCTACTACTCACCCCATCTTTCTGACAACTCCCTAGTCTCCTTGCTGACTCCTCTTCATTTCTCTGTCCCTAAATGTGGATTTCTCCCAAAGCTTTGTGCTGCCCTCTCTCTACAAGCTCTCCCTTAGATACCCCATCTCCTCATTGTTTCCAGTATGACCACTACACTATAACCTTCTAGTTCAGGCATGACTTCTCTGCCAAGGTCCGTCCAGTCCCCCTTTCACAGACTGCCCTTAAGCACATTCCTCCCTGAATGAGCTGTCCTCCCTCAAATTCAACTCATTAACAAAAGGATCTTATCTTCTACCTCCTCTAAACTACCCCAGGAGCATCACAGGTGTGGGATCTCAAAGTCATTTTTAAATCATTCCTCTTCCACAACTCCCTGCCCTTCACATACACAATATCCTGTTTTATTTTCTAATCTCATTTCTGGTTATGCCTTCTCTTTCCAGTGACCAGCATTCTGGCCTAGGTCCTAATCTTCTCACACTTCGATTACTGAAATAGCCTTTCAAATGGTCTTCTTCCACCATCAACAGATTAATTTTCCTGAAATGACAATTGTCCTATTCAAAATCCACTGACACTCTTGCCCCCCAACATTGTCTACAAGATGAAATACAATTCTTTAGTCTTTAATTCAAAGTCCTCCACATGCAACAAGAATCAACCTTTCTAATTTTGCCTTCCAACTAAAATCCTCCAGGTTAGAAGGTATGTCTGATTCATCTTTGTATCCCCCATGTAAATCACAGTCCCAGTCAATAAATGTTTGCTGAACTGAGCTAATATAGCTCATGTCCTCCCACAATTATAGGCATTTGTTGATTGAATGTTAAATTCATTCTTCATTCAATTCATTTAACTAATACTTATTGTCAAAGTGCCTGAAACTAGACAAGCACTATAATTACACAGTATTTATAATGAGTAAGCATATTAATCAGGATAGGCCACTTGATGCTGTGGGAACAAATAATCCCAAACTGTCAGTGGCTTCACATACAGTATGTTTATCACCCACACAAAGCTGGGCAGGTGACCTTCAGTGAAACTGCCTTCCATATGGTGTCCTGGGATTCCTGCATACTTGAATTCAATGGATGTCCATATCAAAATATCCTTCCACAATCACCATGGCCAGAAACAACAGCATGGAAAATCATATGCCGGCTCTTACATACTTACACCTGGAGGAGACATGCAGCATCTCCATTCACATTTCATTAATCAAAGCAAATCTTATGCCCAATGTCAAGGAAATGAAGAAGAGATATCCTCCCACTTGTCCAGGAAGGGAAGAAGAACCAGAGGACTGATGCATTAGGAATGAGAACAGTGGGCTAGTCAATGAATCAGAGTTCAATACAGCTGCTCTCCAGCTGTAGCTTGTGTCTGAATCACTGCAGAGTTTGTCCAGTCAGAGATCACTAGGCCTCATCCCCAGAGTCTCTGATTCAGGAAGTCTGGGTTGGGACCAGAAATTTTGCATTTCTAGCAAGTTTCCAGGAAATGCTGATGCTGCTAGTCTCACTTTGAGAACCACTGGGTCAAAATATACCTAAGCAATCTTTTCCTATTTTAAGTGGTCCCTGCTCTCAAAGAGCCCACAATTTAAATTGAGTTGGAGTGAGAAGAAAATGTTCCTACTGAACTGAGATAAATATTGGCTTCAAGTATTCAGGACTGGCCTAGAACAGTAAAAACAATAGCTAAAGTTGTTGCATCTCACACCTCCTTCCACTTGCTGGCTTCCGCTCTATCTTTTTCACTTCTTCCTTCCCCATTCTCTTCCTCTCCTTTCTCCCCTCTGACAGGGGATTTCTCCCTGCCCTTATTGCTCCACCGTCCCATGGATCCATTTCTAGAGTCCTAAATTTTCCTTCCCAACTGGTCCCCTTTTCCTCTCAGTCACCGTGAGCTCATAGTTTTGACATTTACTCCCACCAATGACCATTCATAAAATGTTTGCTGTTATCATTGAAAACCTAAAAGAGTACATCACCCACTCTGATCAGTTCAGCCTAAGGCCCAACTGGGTGCTTCTGCGTATGAGTTTCTATGAATCACTTTTTCCAAAATATTTATTTCTTCTAACCAGTGTGGCTCTCTCTTTGGGAAAGATGGACAAGAGATGGAGGAAATATGAGAGTGTACAAAACTCAGGACCTGGTGGCAGGGCAGGTTGGAGACAACTCAAGTGAGTAGGCCATCACTACTGCTCCCATGACACCATCCATCACTGATCTTGTGGACCAGATATTCTGTGGTCTTGTTGGAGACTTTCTCCAGTCTCCCTGGCAGGCATGACTATCCGGTATCAACCCAAGCTCTGGTCATCTTTGCAGGTGTCAGGACAGAGGTAGTCCAGGTAACAATGAAAACTTTCCCCACACCATCAGTGAGGCACCATCCATGTGCCTCAACCCTGACCTGGAGGGGTGACCAAGCTGCACCAAATGGAAATGCAAAAGTCTTATTTCCCTGTGTTATGTGACTGTACCAGAACTGTGGAGCCTGATTCAGCTCACCGGGGATAAAAAGCTATTGGGTCTAATTGGATGCTCCTGCATTTGAGTTCCCATGAACTCATTTTTCCAAAATATTTAGTTGGCTGCATAATCAGGAGTCAGATTATCAAAATTCAGTGAGATCTGTCAAATACCTGAGGAACAGTTTCAAATTAAGTCTGCTGCCAGCAGGGGTTCCTGGGTGGCTCAGATGGTTAAGCTTCTGACTCTTGGTTTTGGCTCAGGTCATGATCTCAGAGTCCTAGGATCGAGCCCTGTGTGGGGCTCCATGCTCAGCAGAGAGTCTGCTTAGAGATTCTCTTCCTTTGCTCCTCTCCCCACTCACATGTTGGGGGGGGGCACATGTGTGCTCTCTCTCTCTCTCAAAAAAAAAATGAATAAATCTTTAAAAAAATTAAATACATACATACATACATACATAAATCTGTTGTCAACATTAACCTGACCCATAGGGGACACCCAGAACCCCTTCTGCTGAATACCACTCAAAATCTATCTGTAGAATTTCTGAAGAGTCAGCAATTCCAGATTTTAAGTAGTTTATAAATTTTAAGTTTCTACATTATTACCAACTTGTGATATTTTAATTAAATTATTGTAATAGCTTTTTATGTTCAGATGTTAACTAACATTTATTTTCCTGCTTAGTTTTTTTTTTTTTTTTAAGAATTTTTATTTATTTGGGCGCCTGGGTGGCTCAGTTGGTTGGGCGACTGCCTTCGGCTCGGGTCGTGATCCTGGAGTCCCTGGATCGAGTCCCGCATCTGGCTCCCTCCTCGGCAGGGAGTCTGCTTCGTCCTCTGACCCTATCCCCTCTCATGTGTTCTCTCTCTCTCGTTCTCTCTCTCTCAAATAAATAAATAAAATTTAAAAAAAAAAAAGAATTTTTATTTATTTATTTGACACAGAGAGAGCACAAGCAGGCAGAGTAGCGGGTAGAGGGAGAGGGAGAAACAGGCTCCCCACTGAGCAGGGAGCCAGATGTGGGGCTCGATCCTAGGACCTGGGATTGTGACCGGAGCCAAAGGCAGTTGCTTAACCAACTGAGCCACCCAGGCACCCCAACTTTCCTGCTTAGTTTTATAACCTTTTTGTCATTTATTTTAGCTCTTGCCCATGAGTATGATTTTTTCTGTTTTGTCATAAAAAGGTGATAAGGGACTATTAATATATTTTGCTTTGGTTCTGTAATGTCAAGAATTTTTCCAAAAAAATGTAAAAGATGGGCTAGAAAAGAAATTGAGGGGAAAGTATATATAAATCAACATTATTCTGATCTTTAAAAATATTTATTCTCCAAGCCAACAAGTAAAGTTGTACAATTGTGTTTTCAAAATGGTGACAAGTAAGGGATAAAATCCACTCTCCTGGTGCCAGTGGGGCTGTGTTTACCTTACGGTATGTAGATTACTTTTTCTGATTTGCCCAAAAACTCCATATAGGCTTGCTTCTTCTACAGATTCAACCTATACAGATATATACAAAGCAGAAAACCAAATCCCATCTTCCATTCCTCAGGAAGTATCCCCTATTAATACTTTTGTGTATGTGCCTCCAGGTCTTCTTTTTACTACTCAATTATTATATCTGAATAGGTAGATTTTTTTTTTTAAAGAACCATACCAAAATAGTCTCCTTCAATTTACTTTTTAAAAAAAATAATATGTCAAGAACATCTTCCCTAGAAACATGTTTATATGAAACTCTATACCAGGCCTTCTTCTAGGGGTTAGGAATATAAAAGTGAAAGTAAAAAGGAGAGCCATTGAAAAGTGTAGTTTTTAGGGGGGGGGCAGAAAATAAAAAGCAAAATAATAGTAATAATAATAACTTTCAGTTAATAGTATGTATTATGAAAAAAAAATAGTTTAAGGGATAAAAAGTGGAGAGGAATGGTATTTTAGACAGGGTAGTGTGTTGATCAGCATGCCAGCAGGAAGAAGAACTTCACCCTCAGATGATTCAAATAGAGCCTTTGACTGACAAAGGGACTGTGTACAGAGGCATGAAGAGGAATACAAGGCAAAAGAGGGAAGATGACACTATCCCAAGAGGAAAAGAAGGAACAGAGTCACAGGAGAGCCTAGGGCAACTGGGGCATGGAGGAGGGGCCTCTGGAGTTGGGGGGATACAGCTATGCTAGAGATACAGGCCTGAAGCAAAGTGGGGAGTGGGGAAAAAATACACTGGCCTTTCTCTCTTCCCACTCACTGCCATCCTGCTGGGGCCACCCATTAGCTAACCCAGAAGGAACCCAGAGAGCATGGGAAATGCTGAGCAGTAATCCGACTTCAGATAATTTGAAGGTAGAGCCAATAGGCTTTGCTGGTTGGATATGGGGAGTGAAGGAAAGAAAAGTACTAGAGGTGACACTAAGATTTTTGGCCCAAGCTACTGATTGAATAGAAATACTACTGCTGGGATGAGGAGGGCTGGGGAAGAAGCAGATTATGGAAGTTAAAAGTTTGGTTTTGGACATGTGTGACTTGAGATGCTTATTAGATATACAGTGGAGATGGCTTGTAGGCAGCTAAGTGTATGAGTTCATAGTTTAGAAAATATATAAATTTGGGAATAATCTGCAAACAGATGACCATGGGGCTGTTTAAGATTGTCTAGAAAGGGTATGACAGATAAAGAGAATCAAGGGCACTGTCCCTAGGGTCCTCCAACGTTTAGAGGTCCAGGAGATCAGATGGAACCAGCAGAGATGGGGAAGTGTCCAGTAAAGTGAGAAGAAGCTGGGAGAGAGCAGTGAACTGGAACCCAGTGAAGAGAGTATTTCAAGAAGAAAGGAGTGGTCAGCAGGGGACAAGTGACCTGATGAGGTCCAGTGACCCTGATGAGAATATTTTCATGGAAGCAGAGGGGAGGAAAGCCAGATTGGAGAGAGTTTTAGGGAGAATGGGGAGGTGAGGAAGTGAAGACAGCAGCTACAGGCAACTGTTGTAAAGAAGTTTTACAATGGAGAACTCTAATGGAGGAGAACTTGGATAGAAGGTTTTTTAACATGAGAGATCACACATTTGTATGCTGATGGGAATGATCTGTTGAGGAGGTGAAAATTGATAGTGCAGAAGGGAGAGGGCATGATTGCAGAGGCAAAGTTGTCAAGGAGGCAGGACAGTGACTCTGTACACAGTGGAAAAGTTGTCCACACAGGCACAGAGACTACTGGAATGATAGGACAAGAGGGAAGATGATATAGACATAGAAGTAAGTAGAGTTGGAAGTCGGAAGAGAAGTTGGATCTCTCCTGACTGCCTCTATTTGTTCAGTAAGCTAAGAAACAACATCATCAGCTGAGAACAAGGCTGGGGAGAAGATGTTAGAGGTCTGAGAGGAGACCTGGACCTGGATGGAAGAAAAGATAACTTACCATCCCAGTGAGGTACGACTATCTGACTGTGGTAACGGTAAATACTAAGCGAGGCCAGCCAGCAGAGTACAAGTTCTCCACCTGTTCCCTCTCTCCACAGTCTGCTGCTCAGGTGCAGGTGTGGCCAAGGGAGAGAAATGAGTTGCCCCAGGGTTTTGTGTTTCCCTTTATAAAGGCTTCATGAGAGTCTTCTCTCTGTGTGTAAAATGATTTCAAGCTTTGACTTCGGGAGTCCAGTTATGGTTTATTTATCCATCATAGTAAGAAAGTGAACTGAAATGTTTAAGCAATATTAAGCATAACTTAACCTAGGACTCAATTATATGTTTATATTTAGAGGCTTTGAGACCATTTATTTTGAAAGAACATTAGAAATATGTAAGGTTGATGATGTTGTTGTTATATCATTTCATTTTTAAGATTTATACTAAGAAGTAAATTTTTAAATTTCTTTAAATTCCAGTGTAGTTACCATACAGTGTTATATCTGTTTCAGGTATACAATATAAGTGATTCAATCATTCCATATATTACTCACCGCTCATCAAGATAAGTGTACTCTAAGAAGTAAATTTTGAAAACAAGCTTATGAAGTAATTTGTTAGTCAGTGGCTTAGCAACAAACCTTTATATATCCCTACATTGGTCTGCAATGTGGCTGAGCTCGGAAGTGGGGGCGGGGGGGAGCAGATTGAAATGGGGTCTTTTAGTTGGTTCAGGTGTGCTCCTCAGATCTTCTTTCTCAGCCTGAAGGGGCTGCCGCCAGGTATGGTGTGTTTTTCTCATGGCAGTGAAAGAATACAAGAGGTGGGTGCAGAAGCATGCAATACCCCTCAAAGCCTTGGCTCAGCACTGGCACATTGTCACCTCCTCCCACATTCTTTTTTTATTTTTTATTTAAATTTAATTTATTAACATATAGTTTATTATTAGTCTCAGAGGTAGAATTCAGTGATTCATCAGTTGCGTACAACATCCAGTGCTGATTACATCAAGTGCCCTCCTTAATGCCCATCTCCCAATTACCCCATCCCCCCACCCACCTCCCCTCCAGCAACCCTCCGTTTGTTCCCTATAGTTAAGGGTCTCTTATGGTTTGCCTCCCTCTGTTTTATTTTTCCTTCCCTTCCCCTATGTTCATCTATTTTGTTTCTTAAATCCCACATATGAGTGAAATCCTATGGTATTTGTCTTTCTCTGACTCACTTATTTCACTTAACATAATACCCTCTAGTTCCATCCACATCATTAAACAAATAGCAAGAGTTCATTCTTTTTGATGGCTGCGTCATATTCCATTGTGTGTGTGTGTGTGTACCACATCTTCTTTATCCATTCACTTCTCCCACATTCTGTTGGCCAAAGGCAGTCACATAGCCAAGCCTAACATTAATAAGGTGTAAAAATATAATCTGTGGGAAGCATTTCAAATTTCAATGGCAGATGACATAGGTATATCATGTTACTATAGGCGAGAGTGCAGAGCTGAGAACAATAATCCTTATTACTGCTTATAGGATGACTTCTTGTCATTGGGAACCACAAACTTCATAGACACATGACTTGGGTTTCATATGTATGAGAATTTGATATTATCTGTGATATAGTCTATCTGAAATCTCATTCTGAGTTCAGAATGATTAGTGGTCTGAACCCCCATCTATCCCTTTCTCAGTCTCCTAAACTGATATTGAAGTATTATCAAATGGGCCCCAGTGGTTTTATATTTGTGAACTGAACAAAAGTTGGCCCTCACAAAGGCAACCCTTTCTTCCTTCTTAATCTGTTTGTTTTTTTTTTAAGATTTTATTTATTTGTTTGAGACAGAGAGATAGAACATAAGCAGGGGGAGAGGAAGAGGGAGAAGGAGAAGCAGACTCCCTGCTGAGCAGGGAGCCTGACGCAAGACTCAACCCCAGGACCCAGAGATCATGACCTGAGCTGAAGGCAGATGCTCAACCATCTGAGCCACCCAGGCAACCCCCACCCCCCACCCCGGTCTGGCTTTGTGCTTGGAAACATTCCCTGTTTAAGATCCTTAAGCTCTATAAATTTAAAAGAACTCAGTTTCCTCAGGCAAGCATTTTTTAATTCAGACACAGTTTCAGAATGGGGTCTGCCTGGACATGGTTCAGGAGGTGGGGAGGGGAGGTGGGGGGGTGGTGGGGGAACAGGGATTCACAAGGAATGTTGCAAATGACTGACTTACAATACTGAGCATGAGGCAGTGGCTTCCAAAGTCCACTAAGCCATTGTCAGATACAGCTCTGTCACCGGGTTCTTAATGATTTAAACAAAAAGAAATGAAAGAGGAAGAAGGAAATTTTTTTTCTTTGAAGTCTCAGAGGTGTTTGCTTCTGCAAGCCAAAGTGTTATTCTCATCTCTTAGCAAAGAACTCTTCCTATCCATTCATCACTTTATTGCTTTTCTGTCTCCCCAGAACTCAAATGGGGGTCTCATTCAGGGGGTAGTAATCTTTTTTCTTGACTATTTCCAGAGACCGTGATCTTTTCATCCTTGTGCATAGTTTCATTCATTTTATTTCCTTTGATTCTATTATTCGATGCTCTTCAAGGATTGTTGGATCCTTGAAACTATATTCCGATGCTGTTTAATGTTTTTAAATACACACATTCATATAAAGAAAAGTGAAAGGTATTTTGATGATAAATCACTAAACATATTGTAGGTATTTTAGTCATTTTCCTTTTCAGAGAGAAACCTTAGCTTCCTGGATGCTGTGTATTCTGTAGAAGCACTTACTTGTGAGGACCCCTCCAAACCCTCTCATTGCATTACCAAGTGTATAACATCTCACTTCTTTTTTGGTCTGTGAATTTATGAGACAACAATTCCAGAATCATGTCTTGCATTAAAGCCCTGCAATTCTTCCATGTTATGGTTAGTAAGAATCCTGAGCCAGAATCCTAAAACATTGCAAGGTTAAGCCAGTCAGAGACAGAAAGCCTGTATTTTCTGCCATGTTATTATTTAAGAAATTGCTTGGCTTCTTAAGTTTTAAAAGAAAAAGAAAGTAATGGGCTTGTGGCCATTTTTAAGCCTTTTGGCTTGAGGACATTCAACTTAATTTAATTTGACCTTGTTACTACTTTTTATGTAGAAAATAGACCTTGGGTATATAGATGCATTTTTTTGAAATCCAGTTTATTAGCTGGATATTAAAATTCTCAGACAAGGCATTGGATTTTTCAACTTTTTAAAAATTAATTTGAGATGTTTGCCATATTAAGAATTTGCATAAATAAAATTGTTATTTATTTCCCCTAAAGCCCCCTAGCTCCCAAATATTTAGAAAAACATTTTATTTAATGGACACGTATTGTCTTTTTATTTAATAAGTGGAAAGGATTGTTCCTCCTTTATTATCTCACTCCAGATATAATTTCTTGAAGGTAGATATTTATATCTATTCAATTAATATCCTAGAACAGTTTTATTAACTCAGTGGTTATTCAGTTAATAATTACTAAATGCATTTTTTCAGACTCAATCACTGATCACTTGGTAGTAATTACCTCAATAGAATGGCAAAATGGAGTCAGAAATAACTGTTAGACTTCATCTGGATTAAATCAATAGGGTTTACAATGCATTTCAATAGATAAAGACAAGGATAAATGCCTTTGGGGCAAACTGCAGGAGGGATTAAAGGGAGCAGTGTTGACCCTTATTTTAAACTATAATAGCTTTACAATCTAGTCTCTTCACCAATAATTGTTAATTCCCACCATTTTCCAATCCTTCTGGGCATATTAAAAAAGGAAAGGCTATATATTGAAAGAGACTTCCCTTCTGGCCCCAAGTAAGAATATAAATAAGGAACCTGAGTCTAATTATCCAGCATTACGTGAGTCCCCAGAAAAAAAATAAATGTAAAGCTTAAAAACATTTTAATCTTTTAGTTTTTTTTAGAAGACCTAGAGAAAACCTCACTTTTTTTGGCATGGAAAACAAACAAATAGTGTTCATTGTTTTATTTCCTTCACATTTTCTAATTTAAAATAGAACTTACTTTTCCTTTTCCTCCTTGCCGCGCCCCCTTTCCCTTGCATGACAACTCAGTCCTGAAGCCATGAAGTGGGGCAGAGTCAAGTAGGCATCTGCGCCTGGCGGGGAGAACCACAGTGCCCAGAGCAGTGTGCCTGCACTCAAATCAAACAAGAGATTGACCACACAGGATGGCAGCCCCATGTGGGTATCAGAGTCAGAGCTGGGTAAGGAGGGTGTCCATAGAAAAGGGGCAGCCTGGTGTAGGCTGTCAGTGCAACCAGAGTGAAGAAGGCATCCAGGGCATGAGGGCTGCCCAACACGGAGTTCTGAAGCCCAAGCAGAGTCAACAGATGTCCATGAGGTGGTGACAGCCCAGTATAGAGTGAGGTGAGCACCCTTGTGGGCAAGAGTATGGCAGCAGAGTTGGGTAGCAGATGAGGAGATTGATGGAATAATTAAATAAGGATACTAAGAGTCAGCTTCCTCATTGTCAGAGAAGGGAGAAAACTAGAATGAAACCCATGGTGTTGGATTGGAATTGAAGGATATCAGTGTGAACTCATAATTTTCTATATATATATATGGGTATAGAGATACAGAAAAGCCTACAGATGCATGCAAATTGTCTTTATGTAAAGATGCAAATGTGTCTATACACATCTTTATACTTTGTATATATACTTTATCAAACATGTAAGTCTAATTACCAACTGAAATACAATCTTAAAGGATGTATTTCTAACGTATCATATGTGCTCAAATGTGTACACATACATACAAACATACATACATCCATACATACATGCATACGCTAGCTCTGTCTACTGAGAGGGCCTGGGAAATAGCCAAATTCTAATAGCAATGAACACACCCAGCAACCAGATCTTGGGTTATAAATATGATTCTCCACTAACAGCAACCTAGATTTCTTGGGGACACAAAGGATTCTAGAGCTGGAGTGGGGAGAATATATGATGAGCCTATAACATCTTATTATATCAGAAAGCAAAGAGATGTGCAAAGAATGATGGGGAAGTGACAAAAGGATACAGAAACCAGCTTGGAGGAGCTGCCACTGCCCAAATATCCCACTGCCCAGGGATAATCTGAGCATCAAAATAAAAAAAAAACCATAACCTATTGAATAAAATAGGAAACCATGAATCCAAACAGATTTAAATAATGAATGAATTGAAAGTCTGATGAGAAACATGGTTTCAAAGTGCCAAAAGGAGTAAGAGTGACTTTCAGTGCAAAAGCCCAGCAGATGTCATCAGGTGATCAAAGTGAAATTCATCAGTAATGAGACAAATCTAAATTGTACATCACCCGATAAGATGCAAGAGAACACCATGATAGTCCTACCAATGATGCATAATCTGAGTGTAATCATGAAGAAACATCATACAAAATTAAGGGACATTTTATAAAATAATTAGCCTGTGATTCTGAAAAGTGTCAATGTTATGGAAGGCAAAGAAAGATCGAGGGCTTTGTCAAGACTGAAGGAGACACAGGATGCCCGGGTGGCTCAGTTGGTTAAGCATCCGCCTTTGACTCAGGTCATGATCTCAGGGTCCTGGGATTGAGTCCCACATCGGACTCCCTGCTCAGCAGGGAGCCTGCTTCTCCCTCTGCCTGCTGCTCCCCCTGCTTGTGCTCTCTCTCTCTGACAAATAGATAAATAAAATCTTAAAAAAATAATAAAATAAAAAAGACTAAAGAGACTAATGTGACTGTTAAATACAACATGGGATTCTGAACCAGAGCCTTTTACTCCAAGGTACATCATTAGGACAATTGGTAAACCTTACATGGGGCCTGAGGATTAAAAGTTAGCAATGACTTAGCATTTGTTTCCTGATTTTGATGGTTATTTTGTGGTTATGTAGGATAATGTGTTTGTAAGGAAATGTACACTAAAGTATTTAGGGATGATGAAACATCAGGTCAGCAACTTCCTCTCAAATTATTCAGGAAAACAGAGTTTTCTGTCCTGTATTGTACTTGCAACTTTTCTTAAAGTTTCTTTCTTACTGTTCCAAATTTTTAAATAAAATATGTATAAAATTTTATAAAACATTTATTTTAAAAATACATCTCATTCAATTTGGACTGTTCCCACATTTTATTTTTGTACTCTCAGTATTATGCCCAATGCACCTGGAATTTCTCAATGGTAAAGACAGCATCTCAGTCAATGTCACCCCCAAAGTGTCCGGAATATACTAGACACTCAGTAGCGTTGCCTGGACTGAGAATGAAGAGCTCTCTATTGACCACTTTTATTTATGCTTTTAATTGTTGTTGCTTTTTCCTGTCAACTTTAATAATGCTTCAGGAAAAATATATTAAAATGGCAATGTTCTGAGAAATATTTCTCACTTTTCTCCTGTTGCCTCAATAGATGTCTCATACCCCAAATAAAATTAAATTAGGTAATAGCCCATATCCTAAACAATGAAAGTCTTTATTATACTTACAACTTTATCATTTTGTCGTGGTGGTGGGTTAGATTTCACCTTTAGGCTCTTATGGTTCCCCCTAATCCATCTTCTTGTACATGTGGTCCTCTACTTTCTTAAATTCAACTTCCATATAACTCACATTTTTTTGACATACATTATATATTAGGGCCCTCAAACTAAGCATTGTTGGCCACATTCTGAATTTTTTTCTTGGCTTCCAGACAAACATTTCGAACCATACTATGGGGAGCTGCCTGAGGCCAGTCAGCCACTCACTCTGGCCAGCATTTGTCAGTGGAGAGTGCTTTCAAAAGAGTTTGACCGTTTTATTATATTTTGCCATTAGTATTTTACAGAAAGTAGTGGAAAATGAGAAAATGGAATGGTTGATATCAGTGAAAAATATAGGTTTCATAAAAGTAATACTGTTGAGACAAAGATGGAAATCAGTAGACATGCCAAAAGCTGTAGATTTCAACCTTATTCAGATGTCCATTGGACCTAACCCAGGTAACAGCATGTTTTATTATAGGAGGAAAAACAAGATAAAAGTTGAGCACATATATGATATATTAGAAATACATCTTTGAAGATTGTATTTAAGTTGGTATAATTAGACTTATAATGGATGTTTGATAGCCCATTTTCTTTCCTGCTCTCAGGAAGACTATATATACAAAAGTAGCAGGTTCATGAGAGAACAAGGTCCACTCCTCATAAAATTCAGACAACTTTCCAAGGTTGTAATTTTTAGCAGCAATGGCCTTGGGACATTTAGCAGCAATGGAATTGGAACAGAGGGCCAATTGAGAGCAATCACTGAGGTGGCCAAGATGATCACCCCCACCCTCAGCAGTGACACAGAATTATAGATCACCCATCCACCCATAAATCTCACAGACAAGTGTCCAGAAAAAGGACCATTGTTTTTTTGTTTTTTTTTTTATTTTAGCTGTGGCCCTGATTAACACCAAGATTGTCAAGATTTTATCTAAGTTTTTCACTGGGATACCAAACTCAAACTCCTCTCTCAGGGCCGTATCCTACCTTTGTCCTCCCCAGTTTAACATGTCTAGAATGCAGGGCACATTAAGGTAGAGGAGAAGGAACAGAGGGAGGAAGGACAAGAGGGGGAAGAAAGAGAGGAGGGAGATGAGGAAGAGACGGAAAAGGGGAAGAAAGAGAAAATTGGAGGCGGAGGTGAGGAAAGAGGAGAGACATGCTGATAAGGATAGAAAAGAAGACTGACTTGGAGGAGGACAAATCTGACTACATAATGTCTAGATCTTGTTGTCCATTTGGAGAATGCCTTCTAATTTTTCCTCTTTTTTCCTCCTGTTTTCCCTCGGTATTAAAGGGTCAAGGGTACATGGGCAAGCCCCAGCCAATAGGCTCTTGTCCAGTTTTCAAGCCACCGTGTTAGCGAATGAGGACAGTAGCAGGTGCATCTGTACAGCGCATCCCTCTTCCTGAAGCACCATCGAGTTGGTACCATTTGTACTTTGTGGAAGCGGAAACCTAAAGGGATTTAATTTTAAAAACGGGGGAGGACGAAGTGCCAGTTGTGAAGGTCAGGTCTCTGGCCTCGTATGCAAAGCTTTGTTTTTGTGTTTTTCTTTCCATTCCACAGTATCTTCAGAGAGTTCTGTGTTTTCAAAGTAAATTAATTTCAGAGAAAATTAATAGTTTTACTTAATCATAAGCAGAGAAACTGCAGTGCTAGTTTCTATGGCTGTGGTTAGGTGACCCTCATAAAATTAAGAAAGTAAGCCAATGCATACACCGCACAAACACATATATTATATACATGTGCATTTCAAAGCTATTGCTAGGTGGTGAGATTTGAGGCCATTTGTCTGTATTTTCTATATCTTCCGTGCTGAATGTGGATCACTTTCACAAATCTTTTAAGATTCTAAAGCAAACACAGGAAAGAAATTTTTTAAAAACCTCTAACCTCTGCCCTCTTTCCTTTATACACATACTAGATGGTATAAGAAGAATATTCAAATAAATAACGTCAAGTGACAAGCAAAAGGTACTCAGTAAAGTTAAGAAAAATTCTATTTCTGGGATTAAAATATAAACCAATTCTTCTGGTTAGACATCGGCTATACATCCTCTGGCAAAGTATTATGTTCTCTTTTAATCTAGAAAGACAGTATGTTGCCATCCTCCCTCCCTCAAAGATTCCCAAGTCCTGGTAAACCATAAGCAGCTCCACAAATGGAAAACAGCTACCTGGGGAGGAGTATCAAGCAGCCCCAGGGCGCGCATGATTGTGGGACAGCCGCAGGACCCTCATCACTGTGCTTCCTCAGGAAATAGTGCAGAGGACTTTGGTATTATTCTACAACACCCTTTTAAGAGGAATTCCTCACTGTTCTTAGAATTAAGAGTGGTTGGGGCGCCTGGGTGGCTCAGTCGTTAAGCGTCTGCCTTCGGCTCAGGTCATGATCTCCAGGTCCTGGGATCGAGCCCCACATCGAGCCCCGCATCGGGCTCCCTGCTCAGCGGGGAGTCTGCTTCTCCCCCCACCCCCCCGCCTCTCCCCACTGCTCCTACTCTCTCTCTCTCTCTGTATCTCTCTGTCTCAAATAAATAAATTTAAAAAAAAATTCTAAAAAAAAAAAAAATTAAGAGTGGTTTTTCTCCAGGTAAGTCAGCATGAGGCCCATGTCTCTCTATTTGCTGCTGAGAAGTTTAGAGCAGAATTTGTAGCCCAACACGAGCAAAGAGACCCATCCTTACAGCACACATTGTGTAGGCTGACCACGCTCATCTTTAGCTGGGTCATTCCTACCCTCAGTTGGGCCTGGTACCTTCATTACTTGTTTTTTTGTGTTGTTTTTTTTTAATCTCTCTGTATTGTGTATATTTTGGAGAATCTGAAATCCTTTCTGGGATATGAAAGGCCATAAATAAATAGAGGTACACATTCTAACTCAAGTTTTAATTGTGAATATGTGAAGCATTTACTTTTGGCTGCGTCAGTCATGTTTTTCGCACTGTGTCTACCTACCATAGACAATGCTCAATGAGTAATTCAAATATAGTACCCTGAATTCTTGTTATTTATCATCTTTGTAGTCCATAGCCCTTAATATGTCGTATACAATTAGTGGGCAAAGTCATTTATAATCAGAGTAACTACTTCAAGATCTGAATTCAACCATATGATCCCTTTGGCCTTGCTGTACTGATTCACACCTATGAGTGTGTTAGCAGAATTTACTAGATTGCCCTCAAGAGGAAATAGAAGTATTTCCTCCCTCAAGGTACTCCTTGACTATAAAAACATCAATGGTTTGTTTCCAAAGTTGGAAGTGGGGGGAGAGCGGGGGCAAGCACAGGAGGCAAACAGGGAGAGAGAGAGTAATTTTGCTATAATTCTGTCTAATCATAGAAAGACATGTGTAATTATTCCCAGTTTTTGAAAAAGAAAATTGGATGCAAGTTAGGTAATAGTAAAATGAAAAATCATGTTTACCATATTGGTGAGTCAGTAAGTGTTGACATGGGGACTGACCGCAGGAGACTGGCATTTTCCCGAAATATTCCAAACAGAAACAAACAACACAAAAGTGTGTGTGTGTGTGTGTGTGTGTGTGTAATAGGGCAGAACCAGCCAGGGGAAACGACGATCACAAGACAGTCAAAACTTGTAGTAACGCAAAGCCCTTTTTGAGTATAAACAAAATAAGGAAGATCCCCAGCTCGGTGTTCGTGAAGAAATGTTTCCTAAGAAAAATATGGTTTTGATTTTTTTAAGCTCTGATGATGACTCCTCCATGGAGCTAACACTCGGTAGATTTATTTCTAACCAGCCTTCACTTAAAATGAATGTTTTTTGAAATGCTTCAGCTCACAGGGAATATAAAATTGTGATCTTAAACCACCTTCCTGAGATGTGGCTGAGGGAAGAGTCCAAGACAAACTGCTGACATTGCAGGTAGTGGCCTTTGCTTCTACCTCCAAAGCCTCGAAAGCTGTCTTGTTCTGTTTTGGGGTTTTTTTTGGTGGCATCTGCCCCTGACCTCAGGGCTCTAGGACAGGTAGCACAAACTGAAATCTCAGAGGTTAGCATGAGTAGGCAAACCTTGAATAGGCACAACTAAATCGTATTTCCTAGAATCATAAGAACAGGGTGCAGAGGGAAATTGGAATCCTAGAATCCGCACTTTGTCATTCAGAGAAAATGTTAAAAATATTCCAGGAAAATGTCCAAAGATATCTTGCACAAAAATTTCACAACTTGTTCCGCGAGGCACAGAATGAAAAAGTTTAGATTTCCGCTAGCAATTAGAGGCCACAGGCTATGTCCCTAGAGAAAGTCATGGGGTGATTCGATGCAGCATCACCTGGCTTAGCACACAGTCCTGGGCACCTCCTCCCGCTCTGTTAGCTACCATTTGCTGTGCTGTTCCTGTGTGCCTGGCCCTGGGTCCAAGCTTGGGGGACACAGAGGTAAGTAAAACTCTGTCCTCAAGGCCCTCATAGTCTAGAGAAAAAAAGACAATTTAACCAATAATTAATGCAAGAGACAACAAACGTAGTGACTAAGAGTGTAGATGTAAAAGTCAGATAACCAAGTTCAAATCCTGACTCTGGTTTATGGCTTATATTGACTGTGTGACTTTGAAAAAGTTATTTAACTTCCGTGCTTCAGTGTCTTATGCCTACACATACATACATACATTCAGCTATACACACACATCAATACTTCCCTCCCACGGCGGTTGTGAGAATTAAAATATGTTCATTGCAGGAAACAATCAACAAAACTAAAAGACAACCTACTGAATGGGAGAAGACATTTGCAAATGACATCCGATAAAGGGTTAGTATCCAAAATGTATAAAGAACTTATACAACTCAACACTAAAAAAACAAACTATCCAATTAAAAAATGAGCAGAAGACATCAACAAACAGTTCTCCAAAAAACACACCCAGATGGCCAACAGACACATGAAAAGATGCTCAACATCACTCATCATCAGGGAAATGCAAATGAAAACCACAATGAGATATCACCTCACATCTGTCAGAATGGCTAAAATCAAAAACAAGAAACAAGTATTGGTGAGGATGCCGAGTAAAAGGAACTTTCGTGCGTTGTTGGTGGGAATGCAAACTGGGGCAGCCACTGTGGGAAACAGTATGGAGGTTCCTCAAAAAGTTAAAAATCAAACTACCGTATGATCCAGTAATCTCACTACTGGATATTTACCCAAAGAATATAAAAACACTAATTCTAAGGGATATATGCACCCCGGTGTTTATTGCAGCATTATTTACAGTAGCCAAATTATAGAAGTAGCCCAAGTTTCCATTAATAGATGAATAAAGAAATGTATATAAAGGTGAAAGATTTATACAATCTGAAGAGAAACCAGAGTATAAGAAGTGTATATAAAGAAGTGTATAAAGTGTGTATATACATATATATGTATAAAGAAGTGTATAAAGAAGTATATATACTTCTTTATGTATATATATATATACATATACATATATATACATATTACATATATATAATGGAATATTATTCAGCCATAAAAAATAATGAAATCTCGCCATTTGCAACAATATGGATGAATCGAGAGAGTATAATGCAAAGTGAAATAAATCAGTCAGAGAAAGACAAATACCATATAATTTCACTCATACGGGAAATTTAAGAAACAAACAAAGGGGAAAAAAGACAAACCAAATAACAGACTCTTAACTATAGAGAACAAATGGGATTACCAGAGGGGAGGTGGGTGGGGGGAGGGTGAAATAGGTGATGAGGATTAAGAGTACACTTATCTTGATGAGCACGGAGTAATGTATGGTATTGCCAAATCCCTATGTTGTACACAAATATAACACTGTGTTAACTATACTGAAATTAAAATAAAAAAATTTTAAATAAAATATGTTCATCACTTAGAAGGTTGCCTTGCCCTTAGTAACTGCTATATATGTTTATTAAATAACTAAGTAGTGAAATTTTTTTTTTTAAGATTTTATTTATTTGTGAGAGAGAGTGCACACAAGCAGGGGAATTGTGGCAGGCAGAGGGAGAAGCAGGCTCCCTGCTGAGCAAGGAGTCGATGCAGGACTTGATTCCCAGGACTTGGGATCATGACCTGAGCCAAAGGCAGACACTTAACTGACTGAGCCACCCAGGTGTCCCAGTAATGCAATTTAAACAAGGTACATAAGAGAACCATGCATGGCTCCAAGAATGAAAAACAGGTATCTCCACCAGGAAGAGGACGTCAGGAATGGCCTCTCAGAAGATACCAGGCTGGAACAGGGTCTATCTTGCACTCAGTAAGAACAAGTCCAAGTTAAGTGAGACATGTGGTCCTTCTTAAATCTTCCTCCAGTGTATCTGAAACAGCAAAGGAAGCCAAACTAGACACAGAGCAACACTTCCACCCAGTTTACAGAAGAAATTTTCTTGTGGTTATAGACCTAAAATTTAAGGGGATTTTACATCCTATTCTCTAACATATTTATGTTTGTTCTAAAATAAAAATAATAGCCTTTATTTCTTTTTTTAAGATTTTATTTATTTATTTGACACAGAGAGAGAGAGCTCAAGCAGGGGGAACAGCAGGGGGAGAAGAAGCAGGCTCCCCAATGAGCAAGGAGCTGGACCCGGGCTCCATCCCGGGACTCTGGGATCATGACCTGAGCCGAAGGCAGACGCCTAACCGACTGAGCCACCCAAGTGCCTCAGCTTTTATTTCTTACTAGTGAGTAAAATTGATCTTGAGGCAGAGCTGCCATGCCTCTCCTGGGGGTAGATGTGCCCTGATCTGAGAAGCAAGTGACAGAAAGATTAGAAGATATAACAGTATGGAATTATTAGAAAGGGTGACACATTCAGAGTCAGTATTAGAGGGTAAGCCAGCTGGAGTATTTATGGTTATGGAGTGAGTGCAGGACCTCCAGGCCAATGCCACTGGTTACACCAGCAGGAAACTCCATAGCAGGCATCCTCCCAGAAGCTCAGTAACTGCTGTGGGGCAAGGACAAAGAAGGCTGCTAGGGATAACTAAGGATGATTTGAAAAATCCATATAAATACTCTGCCCCCAGGCTCTTAGTATTGAAAACCAGGTAAGATTAGAAAGAAAAATTACATTACAGAACTTGGTGCAATTCTAAAATGGTACCAATTGTGACTGAGCAGTTTCACCTCAGAGCTGACTGCCCCCAAGACATGACGCCACTAGGTGGTGTTTCTAGGTGGTTTCTAGATGGTCTTTGTACAGACCCAGAAATGTGGTTTTATTAATACTCTGAGTATGAGGTGACCTCTCTGACTTTGGCTTGCATTAACCAAACTCACAGAAATATCTAAATATCAAGTGGAATGCTAATTCATCAACTGACCATGAGAAAAACAACTTTTAATCAAATTGGAATACGAAATAATTGCTGAGAAAACTACCTACCAAGCTTTACAAATTTTATTGTATTTAATTCTCAAAACAATCTTACAAGGTAGATATTGAAGAAACTGTTAATGCTCATCAATATCTCTGTGTACCTCTATATTTCCCTGCCTTCCTTGCAGCTTTACTGGACAATAGAATGTGAGCAATTTGTGTGAGTCACTTCTGAGCAGAGGTGGTTAAGTAGATGATGTACCTTCCCCATGCACTCTCTTTCCCAAACATGCAGTTGGAAGCAAAGGAAATGGTGGGCCAACAGACTAGAAGAAGAGAGAGGTGTTAAGGGAAAGGACATCACAATGAGATCCAGGCTGTTCATTTTTCTAAATTCACATTCTCAAGGACCAAGTCTGGCCCAGACAAGATTCCAGACCCCAAGTGAGCAGAGAGAGAGAGAAGCTGGAACAGACTTGCCACGGGCTACACAGAGAAGTGCCAGGGGTGAATGGAAAAAGAACCATTTCAGAGGGGTTGAGAAATGAGGAGGGGGGTGGGGGTGTTGAAGGAGAAAAGACTATGTGGCCAAAGGAAAAAAAACGCAGGGGTGAAGTATTTCCAGGTGATGACAAGGTCTAGGGTATGAGGATACCAAGAGTAGGAAGAAGTGGAATAGAGGCTTGGAATAGTCAAAGAATGATGAAGAAAGGTTCTGGATGGTAATTAAAATGTCAAAAATTTAAACCCAAGCCAAGGCCTTAGACTTACGAAATCACAAGTCCATTTTTTAACATATACACCAACATGGACATCTGATACACTTGGTATCCTGCCTTAGTTTCATTAGTGACTTTCTGCATCATACCCATGTGTCATCCAGGCTAGTTTGTTTTAAATCCTATAGGACATAGGTTTGATACAAAACTTTAATTCAATATATTTACCCTTGTCAAGAATAAATCATAACGGAAACTGACAAATCCTTGGAACAAATTTAATGAATTGGTATTTTGATTTTGAGATATGTGATCATGAAAACATAAACTTTGCTATTGTCATCAACCAAGTATTTCCTTTTTAATTTTACCAAAGAATATGGGTGATGTTTCACAGATATAATAGAGCCATTCATTCTTTTAAAACAATGTTCTTAACTAGCCCAGACATTTACCGTATTCTATTTTCCAAATTTGCTACTTTTTTCTTAAATTAAATGCCTCTCCCAATATTTTTGAGGTGAGATACTGAGGAGGAGTTGTGTTGCTAATTCAGTAATGTATTCTCTGCAATATTGCCAGAAGACATGCTAGTGAAGACTTCTTGGCTTATGTCGTGGAACAGACCAAAATTCTGTTAATAGTTGATCATCTCAAAGTTAATGGATGAATTTCCACTTGATCAACTGAAACTCTTTACTTTTTTTGTACCTGACTTATATAAAGATATATTTACAGACAAAAACCATCAATACTTACAGATGAAACAAGCAGAACTGCACTAGAAAGGACTCTATTTCCAAAAAAAAAAAAGTTCTTCTTTACTCTCTCTGACTTTGAAATTCCTTTTACTAAGGACAGAGCTTATCTTTCACAAAGAAAGGGAAGGCTTAAAATATAAATACCTCTGGAAAGGGTAATATACTGTCTTAAACTTACAAATTGTATTTTAGAACATTCTTAAGAACAGATTTAAAGAAATACAAAATTTTTGAGCTGGTAGGAAGGGAAAAGAGGCAAAAATGAAATAAGGTAAAGACTTGTTAGAGTCACATTTCCAGATTTATTTATTTGACTAATATCTTTATATTTACATACATTTCTCATTGATTTCTATATTTCTTACCAACTACCAGTCTCATTTAGTACTCAAAAATGCTCTTAAAAGTTACTTTAATTCCTGCAATTCACTATTTCTACTTACATAAAAACAGCACTATAATAGCAATGCTATTTCTTGAAAAATTTCTAAGATACTTAGACCAAAATTGTTATGCAAATGTGAAATATTATAGTGGTGGCTATGCTATGATAAGATTTATTGCAAGGTCAAGGTCCCCAAAATAGATGCACCATTTGAAACTGCTTTCTTCTGTGTTTACAAGATTGGTCTCCTCAGGTCCAGCTCTCCAGAACTGTGCCCCACCTCAGTGCTAACCAATCACGTTGATTATACTTCAAATGTGATGTCACCTCTGATCTGCTTATAATGATGGAAAAGACACAATTTCATGCCAGAAGAGATAGGAGGACTCCAGGTAGGTGAACTGTGTCATACTTTTCAAGATGTAATTTATCATTCATGTGATTTAATGAATTTGTAGGATTGGGTGTTGGCAAGTGTATGCTGCTAGATGTGTAGATGTGTGTGATCTGGGCACAAGCATGTTAATTTTACTCTGAGTCTAATATCACCACAGTGCATTGGAGACTAAATCTGCCCAGTCTTCCTTCTGTGTCCTCATCTTTTTATTTTCTTTCACACTGCATATCTCTGGTTCTCTCTCACCAAGGATTGTATTACAATTAGTGATTTCACTGACATTCCGATGATAAATAGGCAAACTTGAGAACTAAAGCACACCCTTGACCATTCTCTTTCAATTTTGAATAAGAGAATTAATGGAAAGGAATAAGACAAGAGACGAAGAAATTAAAATAACCAAAGTCGGTATTTAGAGAAAACATTTCCTAATGCCTAGGTACTCCTCAACTAAGTCAAATAATCTACCAAAATGGTGCTCACAAACAAATATCCTATCACTTTCCAGTTTTGAGACTGAGTCTCCCAAAATAAAGTCAACTCAATAAAGGGTTCTTTCCAACTCATTTTTGCTTCTAAATGAATATTTCAGACTTTTATATTTGAATTACTTAGATAATCAGCTCAAATTTTCACTTTACTTTGCACTGGTAACACATTCTTAAGCATGGTTTTACTTTTCTATTCTTTTAGTCACAATAAAATAACGTACTTGATATTTCAAAATACCTTTGACCTTGTCCAAAAAATTTTGACACAGCCTACAGAAAGCCTTTTAAACTACTTCTATTCTTTGTGCCTGGGATCATGAGTACTAAAGTATTTGACAATATTCTTGAACATCCCAGGACTTATCTCTAGATAGTCTTTAACAATGAAAGATGCCTCAGTATAGCTAATCCAATCAGCTTTTTGTTTGCAAACACTATGTAAAAGCTTTAAAGCGGACCACAAAATCTACTCTGAGACATAAGGCAATGTACTTTATACGCTCTGGAACTTTTTCTCCTACTTTTCTACACAGAAAAAAAAATCGTCTTGAATTTTTTTCCCCGGAAGCTACAAATTTACCATTTCCTTCTTCCCATCTCCTTTTAACTGTATGGAATTTTCCCATTTTCTTATGCTGACATTTAATCCTTCAGAATTCCCAATTTGTCCCATGTGGTTGAACGGAATGTTCAGCATTTTTGTATATCATGCCTCATTGGGCAAGTAATCAACCAAAATAGACATTTATGATAGATTTAGAGTTCTCTTGTTTTATGTAAACACACACTCTAAACTCTGTAATAAGCCAAACTTCTAAGTATTCACTAAGAGTTTTACACTGAAAATAGACTATCAGAAAAAAAAAATCATATAACACCAATGTCCTCTAGCCAATGCTGTCACAAAAGGCAGTGAGATTTAAGTCTAAAGGAGTCGGAACCACACGGCAGATAGTTTGAAATCACTGGGACCATTATGACTAAAATTTGACCTTTTATTTAACCAAGCAAATTGTCTGAAGAAATAAATGTAAAGTCATTGAAAGAGATTGAGCATGACTCCCAAGTATAGGAGCCAAGCACTGTGTGTGGTGTTTGCTAATCCTACTCCAGGCTAATTAGATAAGAGGTACGTGGCAAATCCAGTGTAAGCTAAAGATACTTAAAATTTGACTTCGAAGGAAAACCTACAGCAACCTAAGAGAAACAAATAAAAAAACTGGGGGTATTACAGCCAGAGAAACCTGGAGGCTGATTCCCTATTAGACTTCAGTTTACGATGACTGTAAGCAGGTCAGGGGCAGACTGCTCTCCAGTGGAAGGGATGTCATAAATGCCAACGTAAGAGAGTAGACACAAGACAGACTTCGTCATAATGGGAGCCTATTAAACTGTGGCCTGGGCCAACACTGCATCAAAAGTGTGTGACCTGAAGTCACACCAACAGGTGTGAACCCAGGTACCAACACGGAGGTTATCAGAATGAACACAGGAAAGCAACTGCAAGGGTGCAAAAAGAATGTCTTTCTTGCAGAAGGTATCTCGTGGAGATTAGGATGGTATCATAGCAGACATCGCAGAACAAGACAACCTGAGAATCCTGACTTCCAATCCCCATCCCCCAATTCCCAGTCCTTCTGGCAAACGCCACTGCTCTAGCAGATCTGAGTCCCTGTCGCCTCCCTCCTTCCCTTCTCTCTGCCCTCTCCAGGGCACTCCCTCTCTCCTTCTTCATGTCTCTCTCTCTCTTTTTCTCCTTCAAGCCTCTTTTTACTTCCTCCTTCCCCCTTCCTTATACCCTCTCAGTTTCTTTCTCTGCCCATACCCATTGTTCCCATGGCTGGAGAGGTGGGGCACTGGAAATACTTGTAGTAGGATTGATGTTTTCAGGACACGCTGTAATTTATGCACACCAAAAGATTGTGGCATCATGCTTTTCTATAAATGATATAAACTTCCTCCCAAGCCCCCTGCTTTGGACTTGTGTGTCCCCACCAAAATTCATATGTCGAAGCCCTCATACTCAATGTGATGCTTATTTGGAGGTGAGACCTTTGGGAGGTAATTGGGTGTAGATAAGGTCATGAGGGTGAAGCCCCCTTATGGGGGGGAATGGATGATGCTGGATGATGGGGCTCCACCCTCATGACCTCATCTAAACCTCTTCCTCTTTTTAAAAGTATCCTTATAAAAGGATAGTTTGGTGACAAATAAATCAACTCTCTACTATCCAGAGTATCCTTATAAAAAGAGGAAGAGACACCACAGTTCTCTCTCTGTGTCATATGAAGACATAGTCAAAGGAGGCAGTCTAAGAGGAGGGTTCCCCCCAGGAACCAAGCCTGTTGACACCTTGATCTTGGAATTCCCATCTCCAGAATTGTGACAAAATAGATTTCTGTTGTTTAAGCCACTTAGTCTATGGTATTTTGTTATGGCAGCTAGACCTGACTAACACATTTCATTCCCACTTCTTGAGGTTGTAGGATGGGTGGAATAAGAGGAGGTACAACTTGCCAGTTAAGAATCAGTCAGCTACTTGGCTTTAAACAGTCCCTTCCAGGTAAATATGCAGCCAGTTTAAAGTTCAAACTCCCTCTAAGATTTGTCGCTCCTCTCTTGTTCCTCCCACTTCCCTCCCAAGATGGGGACTTGAAGGTAGGACAAAGATTACATATCCCTGGGGACAGTGAAAGGGAATGTTGAGCCCAAGGCTGACCTCCTCAGAGATGTCCCCTGCACATTCCCTGGTCATATCCTGCTGATGACATCCATGATCAGTTCTTTTGGCAAAATGGGGTTCTCAGGGTCTTTTCTTCTGTTACTGGCTCTACCTTAGCTCAGGCTGGCCCTGTAAGTCCTCTTGAGTCCGTTTCTACCTCCTCATCCAGCAGTGCCTGAGAGAGGCCTATGCTGGGGGTCCTCCCACTTCTTGCTACCACAGCCCTAGCAGGCCTATGTTTTTTTGTTTTTCATTTTTTGTTTCTTAATTGAAGTATAATTGACATATAATATCCTATTAGTTTCAGATATGTATCATAGTGATTCAATATTTTTATATATTACTAAATTATCCCCATGATAAGTCTAGTTATCATCTCTTGCCATACAACAGTATTACAATATGATTGACAACATTCCCTGTGCTGTACTTTATATCCTCGTGACTTATTTATTTTATAACTGGAAGTTTGTACCTCTTCATCCCCTTCACCTATTTTGCCTGCCCCTCCAATCCCTCCTCCCACAGGGAACCAACAGTTGATTTCCTGAATCTATGAGTCTGTTTCTGTTCTGTTTCATTTTGTTTATTCATTTATTTTGTTTTTTAGATTCACATATAAGTGAAATCACATGGTATTAGTCTTTGTCTGACTTATTTCACTTAGTTTAATACACTTTAGGTCCATCCATGTTGTCATAAATGGCAAGATTTCATTCTTTTTTGTGGCTGAGTAATATCCCATTATATGTATCACATCTTCTTTAACCATTTGTCTGTCAATGGGCACTTAGGTTTCTTCCATAGCTTGGCTATTGTAAACAATGCTGCAATGAACATTACAGTGTATATATTTCTCTCAGTTGGTGTTTTCACTTTCTTTGGATAAATACCCAGAAGTAGAATTGTTGGATCGGAGGGTAGTTCTATTTTTAACTTCTTGAGGAACCTCCATACTGTTTTCCATATTGGTTGCACCAACTGACATTCCCACTAACAGTGTAGGAGGGATCCCTTTTCTCTACATCTTCTTTACCAATACTTGTTATTTGTTTTTGTCTTTTTGATAATAGCCATTCTGACAGGTGTGAGGTAATATTTCATTGAGGTTTTGGTTTCCCTTCCCTGGATGATTAGTGATGTCAAACATCTTTTCATGTACTTCTTATCCATCTATATGTCTTCTTTAGAAAAATGTCTAT
This sequence comes from Leptonychotes weddellii, assembly GCF_054177405.1. Taxonomy (NCBI): domain Eukaryota; kingdom Metazoa; phylum Chordata; class Mammalia; order Carnivora; family Phocidae; genus Leptonychotes; species Leptonychotes weddellii. The sequence goes on along the minus strand of NC_138369.1, from coordinate 96,746,040 downwards.
TCAGATCCTCTGCCTATTTTTTAACTGGGTTGTTGTTTTGTTGTTGTTGTTGTTGTTGTTGTTATAGTAAATTGTGTAAGTGCAGGTCTCTGGTTTCAATTGCTGCATCAAAGCATGTAAGAACTGCTGGATCTTTCCACATCACACACAAACCAAAGGATTTTATATTTCCCTCTCTCTATGCTTAAATACTCCATCTTTTGCCATTTCTACTTAGCTGCCTGGATGGTTCCATATTGGATATGATGATTCTTTTAGAAGGCTTGAAATTTTCCCAGTCTGTATCCAGGGAAACTAGAAACAAAACTCTTTGCTCTGTGAATAATAGCCCCCACACGATGATAAAAAGGGTAGGGTTATTTCTAACTCCCTCTCTCCTTTGGCCATGAAGGTATGAAGCCTTCTTATTTGTCCACTTATTTGACCCTTTATTTCCCTTCCTCCTCCTGTGCTCTCCTTTGTCTCTTTGTCTTGGGTGTGTTGAGTGTGTGCACACATGCGTATGTCTGTCTGTCTCTCCTCCCACCCTCCTCCGACCACACACAGCTTCCTAGAAATTAGAAGTATTATCTACTTTCTCTTCCCATTGGGTGGGAAACAGTGTCACAATTTCCTTCAGAACTTCTTTGATACTGTCCTTTCCCTCCCTGGGAAATAAGCCTTAATGGTGAAGGGTGGAAAAATTAAAATTATATCAGTTTTTAAATAACATTCCCATTAATTACAGACTCATGAGGTCAATTTATCTCTACTCAGTGGGGCATAAATATGAAATAATCTTTTTCCTAATCCCTGCTGTGATGTTGTGATTTATAATAAGAAATATATAATTTGGTCTTGTCTAATTCCTGGCATAGAGTTCCTAAAACCCTTGGAGTTTCCTAAATGATGGGAGCCACAAAGGTGTTTTTATTACGTTAATGGTGACTTCGGGACAGCACCTCTGGATGGGGCTAGTTGCCAAGGGAACCAACCACGTGATTAGAGGATTGGAACTTTTAGCATTCCCTGCCCCACTTCCGGAGAGGGGAGAGGGACTGGAGATCGAATCTAACACCAGTGGCCAATGATTTAGTCAATCATGCCTATGTAAGGAAGCCTCCATAAAAACTCAAAAGAATGGGGTCCAGAGAGCTTCCAGGTTGGTGAACCAGAATGCTTCCTTGTGCCACTGTACTAGGCTCCAGAGTCTACAGGGACAGAAGTTCCTTTGTTTGGGACCTCACTCTATATATCTCTTCATCTAGTTGTTAATTCATATGCTTTTAATATCCTTTGTAATAGACCAGTAACCTAGTGAGCAAACAGATTTCCTGAGTTCTGTGATCCACTCTAACACATTAATCGAACCCAAGGAGGAGCTTGTGAAAAACTATGATTTATAGCCAGTTGGTCAGAAGCACAGAGAACAATCTGGACTTGTGATTAGCTTCTGAAGTGGGGGCAGTCTTATAGGAATGAGCCTGTGGAATCTTATGTTATCTCCAGGTAGATAGTGTTACAATTGAGTTGAATTGTAGGACACCTAACTGGTGTCCAGAGCATTGCCTGGCGGTGTGAGGAAAAACCCACACATTGGAATTGGTGATCAGAATTGTCCCTGCCTTCACCTTCACATTTCCCTTCCCTATCACTCCATTGCATCCTGTGCAGATTGCATCACTTTCTATTAACTTTTGGTTATTAAAAAAGAGATCATCTAAAACTTCATTTTCAAGCTCTATGTAAATTCCATCTCCTCCATATCCCACCACTCCAGAGAAGGCATGAGTTGGGACCTTGACTGTTTGAAGTGAGATGGGGTTGGAAGGAGTCTTGGTTCTGAAACACCCCTTCCTCCCTGTCCCAGGCCTGGCTCCTCTCCAGTATGGGAATCAGGAAGAAGCAAAGAAGGGGAGAGCTGTAACCCTCTCTCTGTTGGTTGCTCTGCTTCTCCAGTGAATCTGAGTGTGTATGCTAGTATCTGAAGTCTGCCACTTGGGGAGCACATGTGAAACTTAGTCATAGAGGTCTTCCCACAACACAGTACCCCATAGGAAAGATTCAGCTCTAACTGGACTTCTTCTACCTACCCCCTCAGCTATCCCAGTAATATACCCCAAGTCATGGTGCACAGTCCTGGGGGAAGGGGGGTAGGGAAGGGAATAGTACAGTAAGGTGATTAAAGAATAGCTATCTTCTTGTCCTAAGGAATTTCTCGCACCCTGGCCATGACACATAATAAGTGGGCAAGCTGACTGTTCAACTGTCACCTCTTCTACCTTGCCAGCCAGCTCTCCCCAGCTTCCATCTTCTCTGCTCTGAGAGGAATGGGTAGCCCCGCAAATCTGCTGCCTAAGCAGAAGCCACCAGAGGCAGTCCCTAAAAGCCATTGTCTTGGAGCCTCTTTCTTCACTTGGCAATGCCAGTCAGAAGACTCTCACCAATGGGAAGGGGGAGAATTGCCCACCCCACTCCTTCCCTGGCTTCGTGTATAGACCAGTAACTGGGTATTAAGGGGCAGGCGATGGAGGCGGGGACTGACACCCAGTTCTTTAGCCTCTTCAGCAAATTTGGAGAAAGTGTCAGACCCCAATTGCTGCTTTTAGTTCTGGGCCCTTCTGTCAAATACAGGGCAACAGAAAAGTCCCCCTAGCATGCCATCTTTCTTATAATTGAATTTCCCGTATCATGTTGGAATCCCTTTCTCCCTAATTCTTTGAAAGCAGATAGACTCACTTCGCTAAATGGATGAAATGGGTTCTGATCTGCAATCACTGAGCTGTACCACATGATATTTCAAGGTCCCTTCTAAAGACCCTGTGATCCTATGAAAACAAGGAAAGAAGAAGCAATTTACATTTATGAAATTAGGTAGATGATTAAAACTATTTCATTATCCTTATTTCTGAGTGAATTTAAGGGTTTTTTTTTTCTCTAAAGTTGATCTCTTATTGACCAAATACTTAAGTTCTACAAGTTGACAACAATTGAATCATTCGTTTCACCCTTCTTCTACTCCCATCTTCTTTGCAACTCTGTATTTTGATCAGTGTCTTTAGTGCAAAAACAGTTCCTGCCAATTAATTCCGCCTCCATGTATGCTAGTTGTAATTTTAGATGCATTTGATCTGAGTAGGATTTGGATTTTATAACTATCTCAATATGCAAAGCTCTAGTGATATCTAGGAATCTTCACCCTGAAAGGTTTTTGGATGTGTGATTAGGTAACCTATATTTTTAGAGGAAAAAAAAAAAAAAACAACTTGTTAGACTCTTTGCAGAAACATCAATTTAATAGTAAAATGCTGCCTCCTTCTGGATAAATTGCATTAGGCATGATAAGCTTGTAAAACTGTTACAGAGGTGTGCCATTTTACGAACACAAATTCTTTTAACGAATTAAAATGCTACTTTCTTAAATTAAAAAAACAAAATTAGAGGACTTGAGTAGACCTTGAAAGATTACCTAGATTTTACCTTTGGGGCTATAAGACACCTCAACTACTTATCCTATATAGCTGATTTGGTTATCTGACTTTCTTTTAAAGATCTCTAACAGTAACTGAGAAAGGACAAAATAGATGAGAAACTTGCAAGTAGCATGATTTTCACTTTTACATTAGGCTACCTTACCTAACATTCAGTTGGCATGGTCATTTATGCATGCACACATATTCATCCTACATACTTAGAAAAATGTGTATGCTTGGCAGTATGAGCTGTGTGTATGCACATGTGCATGTGTGGATGGGAATGAATGCAATAAAATACCTAAGTGTTCTAGTCTTAATTCTATGGTCAGTAGTCATGGGAATTTTGCGACTTAATCTGAGTCCTAGTTTCCTTATCTGTGTACTGAGGATAATAAACTCATTGTTATTAACGTCAAAAACACTTTGTAAGACTCATTGAAATCAAGGAGGCACTGTGTGAGGTATTAAACTCAATTGGTTATCTTTAAGGTTTTAAATGGTCACGTGCCTGAAGTGAAAGAATAGAACTGGATTTGTTTTTTGTTTTTTTTTAAAGATTTTATTTATTTATTTGAGAGAGAGAATGAGATAGAGCATGAGAGGGGTGAGGGTCAGAGGGAGAAGCAGACTCCCTGCTGAGCAGGGAGCCCGATGCAGGACTTGATCCCGGGACTCCAGGATCATGACCTGAGCCGAAGGCAGTCGCTTAACCAACTGAGCCACCCAGGCGCCCTAGAACCAGATTTGTAACCAACAAGAAGAAAAACGCTTAATGTTGTCCTATTTGTTGCATAACCACAGCTAATTTGGTGACATTCAAATAAATCAACTCTCTACTATCCGGAGTACAGAGCTGGAAAACAAGGTTACAAATAACCCCAGACCACACTTATACAAAAGTGAATTCTACTGTCCATTCTCCAGGGACAGTTAACTCCCGCCTTGCCAAAAGAGCGGGTGGGTCTATGCAAAGATGATATGGTCAGGAATCCAGAGCTCAGCCTCATCCTTGAGTCAACTGTACCTGGGAACCTAGCCCAAGATGGTCAAGGGCTAATTGTGCCCTGGTTTTATTAAAGGGACGTTCATGACTCTCCAAGGATGCTTCAACCAAAACAGTACTAACCAAAATCCCACCCAACTGAGAGACCAAAGGACAATCTAAATATTCTGATTCCTGGTCAGCCTCTCACTAGTGGGTATGCAATCTAACCACTCTGTGCCTCAATTTTGTCCCTAAAATGGGTATTAAAATAATATCTACTTTATTAGGTTGTGAAAATCAAATGAGTTAATATAAGCAGAACACTCAGAACAGTGTCTAGCAGGCAAGGTGTCAATACCTGTTAGCTTCTGTTACTACCACCACTGTGATGATTATCACACTAATTTGCATGTCTGTGGCATTCATTCATTAATAAATGATGTGTCTCTCTCATAGCTCTTCAATGTTCTGAGACTGAAGATTGATCTCTTAAATTCTCTGGCCATCAATATTTAGAATTTTGTTCTTATATTAGTTACCTGACATTACCAACATACTTCTTTTTATTTTTCAATTACAAAGTGATAAATTATAACTACTGGTACTATTTAATGACGTAGTAGCCAAACCAAACCACAGCTCTGTTTTGCAGCCATACAAACAGATGCCACTGGCCTAAGAGTTGGGACTTATGCACATTTCAAGCTGTTAAACTTTTTTTTTATGATGTGGAAATATGCCAGTTCCATTTCACTCCAAGAGCAGAAGCAGCTATAATATCTCTGACTCAAAACTATTTAGTAAATCACCCTAAGAAAAATATTAGAAGGCACCAGACCATTTGTTTTGATTGAGGACTAAAAATTACACTTGGCCACTAGATAGCATTTAAATTATGTAGCCTGTTTCAGCTCACATTTGATCTATTTAAAACCTTAATTGGCTTGCACTTGGCTCAAGCACTGGCGATTCATATATTTTGATGCTGTGGAAACTCTCAGGAGTTGGCTGAATCGAGGTTTAGGAATATCTCCAGTAGGTCCTGCAGATACAGACATGAAATTCTTTTGGAGTTATGAAAAGAGAAGTACTTTAAGTTTCTGCCTGAAATCTTCAGTTTTTGTTTGTGTTGTTGTTGTTGTTGTTGTTTCCTAAGTAAATTACTGAGGGTAAGATTGAGAGACTGGATAACTTTTGTCTTTTCAGTTCACCTGTGTAATGGGAAGTCTTTATAACCACAGAACAGCATAATTCACGGGCCACTCATCTCTGCTAGCCAGAGGTACCTGCGAGCTTGGCCTCCACCATTTTACCAGGCCTAGAAGCCTAATCATATTTGCCATTTCCTTTTCAATTATTTCCTAGGAAAGGCCAGCTATGGACCAGTGAAACATCCCAGAGGAGAAAGAAATAGAATCTAATCCTCACTGAATAAAAAGGCTGCTAAAAGAAAGGAGAGCAGGTCAGTTATTTTTTTCATCTCCACAAGGATATTAGTAGAGAAACATTTCAACAGTAAGACTTCAAGATAACCATGAAGATGAAATAAAATGGTTACTAAAATAAACTACAAAATAAATATGCGCCTGTTCTTTCTATATAATAGAGGAGACACTTCTCTTTGGGAAGGTTTTGCATAGAGACACGGAGGAGGTAGTAAATGATCCTCTCTAGCTCTTCTCCTAGGTTTCAAAAAGACCTTGTCAGATTTCAAGCCTATGGCACTAATTGAAGTTGTCCACTAGATGGCCCTAACACATCCTGAGTTCCTTTAAGTGGTGGACCGTTTATTCCTGTGATGAAATAAAGTACCGCATATTCAATTATATATGTGATTGAAGAAGTCCTCTTCGAAGGAAAAACTGCGCAGTGGTTGTCTAAGAAGTTTAATAACAAACTATTAATTTATCTAAAGAGATGGAGAATTGAACATTCTTTATCTTTACTGTCTCCCAACCTACTCCCCCTGCGAAAGACAAAAAAAAAAAAAAAACCTAAATCCACAAGGAAATAAAGAATAGAAAAGATAAGATAAGCAGACCAAGTCACATTTTTAGGAAGGTGGCAACCCAATGGCTTAATGTGACTAGCCCAGGAAAAAGCTGAAACCCAAGCACCAAGAGAGGGAGAACCAGTGAGAAGTAAACCTATCCCACCCTAGAAACCTCGGTTCTCAGAAATCGAATGTGCTCCCCTGCCCTGCCCTAGGAAGGCTAGGGGTGAACTGAAAACAGAATAAAACTGGGGGAAATATACATACTTATCTGCAAGACCTCCCAGCCCTTTTGCCCATTCATTTCCCAGATAGCTGTCAGACCAGGCTGATTTGCTCTCTCCAAAGCTAAAGAGTAATGGGTCCTTCTGTGCTCTAACACTGGGGCAAGCCTTCTAGAAATTGGCTTACTCCTGGCTTATTAATCCTCCAGTAAAGCTCACCACTCATCAGGCTTCCCCTTTCCGATGAAAATCAGTTTTTTCCATCCTGACTCTTAGATACAGATAGACAGCCAAGAATCACCAGACATTTAAGGAAAGTTTCCAACATAAGAGACATAGACCAAATGGGGGGGTGGGAGGAGCAGAACTTAGAAGAAACAGAGACAATGCAGACAACAGAAAAAAAGAAACTTTTGAAGAAACTAACTAGTATCCTTTGAAAAAGAAGAAAAGTTGTTGGATCCGTAACACAAAAATAAGGTGATATTAAAAGGGTTTTTTTTTTAGAGAAGAAAAGCAATCAGAGAAAAAGAAAGGGGTTTTGGAAATTAAAAGTATAATAACCAGGATGAAAACCATTTCAACAGAAAGATTAGAAGAGAATTTTAAGGAAACTGCCTATTAAATAACACAAAAAGAAAGAAAGAAAGAAAAGACAAAAGTGGTAGGAACATTAGGAGGTAAATCTAGGCTCTCTAACATGAGACTAATAGAAGTTCTAGAATGAGAAATGAGAATAAACCAAAAGGAGGAAATTATTGAATAAATAATAAAAGAATATTCCCCCAGATTGAAAGAAATGAATAAAAGGAATGAGTTTCCAGATTGAAAGCATCTACGTAGTACCCAAGTTATTGAATTTTAAAAAAAAAAAAAAATCTACAGGCCCCTGGGTGACTCAGTCAATTAAGTGTCTGACTCTTGATTTTGGCTCAGGTCATGATCTCAGGGTCCTGGGATCAAGTCCTGCATCAGGCTCCGCATTCAGCGCTGAGTCTGCTTGAGATTCTCTTTCTCCCTCTCCATCTGCCCTTCCCCATCTGCTCTCTCTTTCTCTTTCCCTCTCTCTCTCTTTAAATAAATAAATCTTTTTTAAAAATCTAAGGCATATCACTGTATAACTTTAGAACATAAGGGATAAAGCAATAGTCCTAAAAGCCTTGGGGGAGCAGTTATATACAAAGAAGGAGTAATCAGAATATATTAGATATCTAAACTGCATTGGAAACAGAAGTCAATAGAATAATGCTTTTGAAATATTAAGGATAAATTATTTTTACACCTAGAATTCTATACCCATCCAAACTCTCAATTGAGTTTGAAGGTAAAATGTGTCATTTCAGACAGCTAAGTCCTCAAAGAACCTACCTTCAATGCACCCTTCCACAAGAAGCTACTGGAAGATGTTTTCTACTAAAACAAGGGAATAAATCAAGACAGAAGAAACCTGAGATCTAGGACACATGGAATCCAACCTAGGAGAGAGGCGATGGCAATTCTCTGGTGGTGGTGACAGGAAGTGCCAGGATAAAGCTGTGTGGCCAGGTTCTAATAGCACCTCCAGGAGGAAAAAAAAACCCAAAAAAATGGCACTAAGAAATTTTCTCATTTATTTGACCTTGCTGAGAGGCATTTTATTCTTCTCTTGGAAATTATGGGTATGAATTAGTAATAGAAACATTGAAAACCAAGCAAATTTTAAAAACAAGGTAATGTGTGGTCCTTGATTAAATCTTTGATTTAAACTTTTTAAAGCCATAAAGACATTACTGGAACAGTTGAGGAAATTTGAATAGGGAGTATATATTAGAAAATATTATTGTGTCAATGTTAAAATTTTTAAGTACAATAAAGGCTAAGTGTGCTATTGTGGTTAAGTGTATTTAAAATCACCAGTATGGGTGATAGAGAAAAGAGGCTGCCTAAGGAAAAAGACTTTTCACCTAAAAAAAAAAAAAAAAAGGTGAGTCTGAAGAAATTAATATTTCCAGGTGGAAAGAAGAGCATTCGAGGCCAGTGCCACATGTTGGAAGGCACAGGGACAAAAGGAAGCATGACCATCTTCCAGTCATTCAACAAACATTGGGTGAAGACCCACTATGTGTCTGGCACAGTTCTTAGCAGTGAGATTACAGCAGGAAATGAAGAGACCAGCCTCCCAGCCTTTGAGGGGTGACATTCTAGAGGCAGATGTGGAAGGAGGAAGGAAAAGAAGGAACAGATAATAATAGTGAGAACCCTCCAGGCACAGCAAAAAAATCCCTGCAAAAATGTTCTGAGGAGAAGCACACCTAGGTCTGTTGAAAGAACAACTGGAAAGCCAGAGTGGCTGGTGAGGAGTGGTCAAGGAGAGAGCAGCAGGAGAAGCTTCCAGAGCTCTAGAGAGGTCAATACAGGGAGGCTTTTAGGACATGGTATGGATTTTGGCTCTTATTCAGAATTTATTGTGTAGATAAATGAAATAATATGATTCAGGTATTAAAAAGATTACTGTGGCTTCTGTGTTGAGAATAGACTACAGGAGGATATGGGTACAAGCAGGGAAACCATTTAGGAGCCACTGTGTCATTGCTGCTGATAGGTCAAGAAAGGTGAGATGTGAGAATTAACCAGTATGTAGAGGTTATTATGACCTTGACAAGAACAGGTTTGGTACATGGCAGAGGGAGACGCGGTTTGAGCTGGGTCCATGAAAGAATGGAAGGAGAGGAGCTGAAGGGATGTTGAGGTATCTGCTATGAAGGAGAGCAGAAAAAATGGAGCAGTAGCTGGAGGAGATGTGAAATCAAAAGACAGGTTTGTTTCTTTTTCAATGAGATAAAGTACAGATTGTGTACTGATGAAGATAATCCATCAGTTGATAATGTTATTAAGTGATTGATAACTATAGCTCTTGGGTGCAAGCGAAGCCCTATCCTCAGCTAGGAGCATGGACAGTCCACCCACAGAAACAGAAGGGAAGGCAGAGCTTCAACTCAGATGCAGATGGTGAGTAGCTGTGGTGGTGAGAGCCATAGTGTTCTATTCAGATTGCTTCTCTTTTCTTTTTTTTTTTAAAGATTTTATTTATTTGACAGAGAGAGAGCACAAGTAGGCAGAGAGGCAGGCAGAGGGAGAGGGAGAAGCAGGCTCCCCGCTGAGCAGGGAGCCCGACGTGGGGCTCGATCCCAGGACCCTGGGATCATGACCCGAGCCGAAAGCAGCCACTTAAACAACTGAGCCACCCAGGTGCCCCAGATTGCTTCTCTTTTCTTAAGAAAATGGAAAAGATTAAGGATGGGAGAGGCACTGGAAGTCAGAAGAAAAAAGGGAAGGTGTAAAAACTAGTGAGCTAGGAGAGTACACATGTTATCCAGAGGGTTACATACGAAGGGGTGAACATTCCAGAGAACTGTGTGGTTGCCCAACAGAATCAAGGGTTCTCTTGGGGCTGGAGTTGTGCATTTAGAGGCAGCCCAGTTGGCACAGTTTTGTGTTTCTGCAGCTGTGTTATGCTGAGTGGTTCAGTTTGGGAGTGGAGAGTTACACAAGGCAGTGGTTATAATGACTAATATGGAAGTGAAGCCAGGCAGAGAGAAGAGTGAGAATGTGACAGAGAACAGCTAGGAGCTGGCTGTGACGACGGGCGGAGGTGGGGCGAGACACGGATGGCTAGGATGTGCTGTGACAACCAACGTTAGATGGGCCCATGGGAGTTGAGTAGCTGTTAAGGGGAGGGGAGAGGACGTGATTATTGGAGAAGTCAAAGGAATCATGAGGCCAGGCTACTGGAAGATCATCCACTTGGATATTCAAAATCAGGAGAGTGGCAGTGAGCCTGGAGATAAAAATCTTCCAAAAATAAAGGGGAAGGACCTAGGACTCCATAAATTACTGCATTATGGAGGCATAGAATAAGACTAAAAACTGCGTATGGAGGCAGAGAGGAGGGGGAGAAATGGTCTGGAAGTAACGAGGAGGAGAAAAGGCATCCACCCCCCCTGCAGACGAAGGGGCAGGGGGAAGCCTATGATCAGCCAGGCTAGAGTGGGTTGCAGAGACCAGTGTCCTCGGGGACAGCAGGGTTTCTGTGAGAACAAGAAGGTGAAGGGAGCATTTATAGATGAGAGAAAGGATAGAAGGAATTTGCCTAGGGTGACCAAGTTTAGCAATACCAAACATCAAAACAATGTCCAAGTCATGCTGACAACTACAAAATTATCTATGATTCATTGTACTTTCTGCGCCAAAATGTGCGTAATATCTAAACCTGTAACAAAGTCAAAACAATTCTTTTTTTCTAAGCAGATCACAGCCTGCACAATAATCTATACGAACATCTCCATATCCAGGCTGATGCCTGCTGATAAAGACCTGTGAACTATGGCAGAGGATGGTGATCCAGAATCGCCTCTGAGATGGAACCAGAGGGGATATTGGGGGCTGGGAGAGACCAGAGTTGAAAGTGACTCTCAATGGTTGGTTGGTTGGTTCGTTTGGGCAAGGGGGGATGAGAGGAGGAGGCAGGGTAGATAATCACGCCAATAAAGGAGACAGACAAAAAGGACAGACATAAAAACTTCAGTAAGACACAAGTTGAATTTAAGATGCCTACAGGCTAACAAGTTGGAATATTCAGGAGCCATTGGAAAAAGGAGTTCTGGAACTCAGAAAAGTAGTGAGGCTGGAGGGAGAGATTCTGGAGTCATCCTATAGGTACGTGGAAGCTGAAGGAGGTGAGTAGGTGCGACCTCTCAGGAAGAATGCATGGAGTTTTCTTAGTCTGGGGCCCCAGAGCCGATGGCCTGGTGGATTCACCTGGCAGTGGCCATGCTTGCTACTAAAATGGGAGGTGCCATGCTGAGCCGTAGTGGATCCTGAGGAGAAAGGAAAAATCAGTAATGCTGTCTGCAGTGTTGAATCGTGTCTCTCCCAAATTCATGTCTACCCAGAGCCTCAGAATATTATTTGAAAATAGGGTCTTTGCAGATATAATAAATTAAGATTACTGGACTAGGGTGGGCCCTGAATCCAGGGACTAGTATCTTGACTGAATATAACAGGTTGCTAAGGCTATCACCAAGCAAAGTCCCTTACTGTAGTCAGGTGCAAGTGTTCAGGCTGAGCCCTTGGAATATGTGCAGTTTGGCCCAGTTAAAAAGTTCATGGTCTTGGGGCGCCTGGGTGGCTCAGTCAGTTAAGCATCTGCCTTTGGCTCAGGTCATGATCCCAGGGTCCTGGGATGGAGCCCTGCGTCAGACTCCCTGCTCAGTGGGGAGCCTGCTTCTCCTTCTCCCTCTGCAGCTCCCCCTGCCTGTGTTCTCTTGCTCTCTCTCTCTCTCAAATAAATAAAATCTTAAAAAAAAAAATTTATGGTCCCACCAGTAAGGACATGCATAAGGTTCATCTCCTTAATGGCTGCCAAACTCCACTTCAAAACTCCCTGACACAAGTAACCCTATTTCATCTTTTACTGGCATCTACCTCATTTCAAGTCTTGACCTACAAAAATGCACATATTTGAAGTTTGTTTGTTTCAAGTAACTTGTACTCCCAGTGTGGGGCTCGAACTCGGGAAGCCCAAGATCAAGTGTTGCACGCTCTTCTGACTGAGCCAGCATGTACTTGCAAGGCAGAGTAGGAAGAAAAGCGCACCACCTTGCCAGGGTGGGGCACCCTTTAATAAGAGATACCTGGGAGCCTTGCTTGCAGCAGAGCCCAGGACCCCATCAGGCAGCCAGTCCCCATGGGAACTGATCATCTTCATTGTGATTTTCAGGAGGCGGGTTTCTTTTGCCCTGGAGGCTATAGAAGGTGGTTGGAGATGGCCCAAGTTCCGCAGACGTGGAGGACCCTGGCGGCCCAAGGATGGCCGACAGGGTGCATTCTGTGCATGCACTGGACACACTGGTCAGGGTAGCCAGGGTCCTGGCCCAGAGCAAGTATTGGGAGGGGTCAGGTCAGAGAAGCAGGTTATTGGAAGTACTTAGCACCTGCCTAACTACAAGCCTTAACCTCCACAAATGCACATATCCCCCCTGATGGCAGAGGGGGAACCTGGACTGCCCTGAACAAGACAGGACTGGGTAGGATGGCGGGACACCCTCCAATAAAAGACACCTGGTTTCAACTGCTGACACCCGGAGCCCATCAGGCATCGAGTCTAAATGGGGATTGACTGGTGCAGGTTTAAAGCTGCCGCCTCAGAAAGCTTTGGGGAAAGGGCTCTTTCCATCTTGAGGCTGGTCGGGCGGCTGCAGTCCAGCTGGAGCTCCACAGACCTGGAGTGATTCCTGCAGCCCAAGGCCGGGTGACAGAGGGTAAACTGCACGTGCCTGAGCCATGGAGGTCAGGGTGCCCAGGGACCAGGAATGCAACAATGTCAGGAGAGACTGGGTCACAGATGGGGGCTACCGGAAGTACCTGACATCTGCCTGATGACATGCCTAACCTATACAAATGTCCTCTGAAAGCGGGGCTGGAAGAATCAGGACTGCCTTGCCCCGGGGCTGGGCGAGGAGGGCTGGCTGAGAGATCCTCCAGTAACAGACACCCGGGAGCCCGGATTGCTGCTGCAGCCTGGAGCTCCAGCAAACAGTAAGCATGCGTGGGGACTGACCATTTCGGTCGCTGCCACGGAGCCGTTTTCCAGGGTGGGCTTCCTCCACCCTTAAGGCAATGAGGGTGGTTGGGGATAGGCCCAGGCTCCATAGACCTAGCTGGCCCCAGCTGCCCAAGGGTGCCTGATGGGTTACCTGCAGTTATGTGCGAGCTGCTTAGGTCAGGGTAGCAAAGCCCTGGAACAGGGCAGTATGGGGCCGGGCGGGTCCCGGGAGCATGCTGTTTTGGGTACTCTGGCAACTGCCTTTTCCAAGCGTTAACTTCTACCAGGGAGCATATTCCCCCCAAAGGCAGAGCTGGAGGAAAGTGGACCTCCTTTCCAGAGTGGGGCCCAGCGGGCTGGCCAAGTTGGCCTCAAATGAGAGACACCTGGGAGCCTTGATTGCTGCAAGTGCCTGGATCCCGTCAAGCATCCGGCCAATATGGAGACTGACAGTCTCCGGTTTAATGCTGGCCAACTCCAAAAGGTTCTCAGTGGGTAGGCTTTCTCCACCCTGGAGGCTCCGCAGTGACGGGGGACAGGCCGAAGCTCCGTAGGCCTGCCGGGCCTCCCAGCCAGAGGCCTGCTGAGAAGGTGCACACGGCACAGACATGGGCTTTGCAGGCCAGGGCGCCTAGGGACCCGGAGCAGGGCGCTGTCGAACAATGGCAGCTCACAGGAGCAGGTTCTTTGTGGTACAAGGCATTGGCCTAATTGCAAGGCCTATCTCCCCCTTGTGGAATAACCTCCCAAAGGCGGCGCTGGAGGCTTTTCAACTGCTTTCTCAGGGAAGGGCTCAGTCGGCAGGACAGGGTACCCTCCATTCAAAGACGTCTGGGAGTCTTGGTTCCTGGAGATGCCCAGGACTCCGTGGGGCAGCTGTCCACGTGGGGACTGCATGGTACCCATTTGCAGCTGCCACCTCGGGGTGAATTTCCAGGAGTGTGCCCCCTCTCCACACTATAGCCACGCAGGTACCCAGTCTGGTCCCAGGCACCCCTGTGGATGGCCCTGGTGGCCTCGGACTGGATGAAGGGGATGACCTGTGCATGAGCGTGGAGCGCCTTTCAGGCTAGCAGGCATCTGGACTGCAGCCCCGGTCTTGCTAGGCCGGGTCCGAAAAGTGACTTTTGGGGACAAAGTGTATGCATCCTGGAAAGCCTGGACCTACCCAAAGGACAATATCCCCACTGAACACAGAGCTCTAGCTTACTGAACTGCCTTTTCAGGACCCAGCCAGGAGAGCTGGCCGGGGTATTATGTATGTAATAAGAGATTCCTGGGGGGCACTTGAGGGGCACAGTTGGTTAAGCGTCAGACTCCTGATTTCAGCTCAAGTCATGATCTCGGGGTTGTGAGATCAAACCCTGTGCTGGGCTCTGCACTGGGGGTAGAGCCTGCTTAAGATTCTCCCTCTCCTCCCATCCCCACTCTCTCACACACTCTCTCTTAAAAAAAAAAAAAAAAAGAAAAAGAAAAAAATTCCTGGGAGCCCTAGCGACTGGAGAAGCCTCAACCCACTCAGCAAGTCCAAATGGGGGCCGATAGTGGCCACGTTGCAGCTGCTGCCTCAGGTGATTTCTGAAAGTGAGCCCCTCCACAGGAAACCTCTGCAGGTGTTTGGGGTCAAGCCCCAGGTATATCAGCCTGGTGGCTCCCAGCTGCCTCAGACCAGCTGAGGGTGGGAGCTGCTCATGCCCTGACAGCGCAGTTCAGGGTGGCCAGGAACCTGGGACTAGGTAAGGGTCAGGAGAGGCCAGCTCTCAAGAGCAGACTCTTGGGGACCCATGGCATCCGCCTAATTCCAAGCCCCAACCTACACAAATTTGTTCCTTCCTTCTGAAAACAAAGGTGCAGCAATCAGGACTTCCTTTCGAGGATGGCGGGCTGGCCAAGGTGTCCTTCAGTAAGAACTACCCGGGAACCGTGACTGCCGGAGAAGTCCAGGACCCCCATCAGGCAGCCGGGCCAAGTGCAGACTCGCACCATTTCCGAGCTGCCACTTGAGAAAGATTTTGAGAGTGTGGGGTCCTGCACGCAGGAGGCTACGTGGTGGTTAGGGACCGGCCCATTCTCCACAGCGCTAGAGGGACCCAGCCGCCCGAGGCTTGCGGACAGGGTGCGTACTCACGGGCATGAGCTGCGCCACTTCGAAGCCGGGAACCTGAAACAGGGCAAGTGCAGGGAGGGGCTGTGTCACGGAAGTAGGATCTTCGGGACACAAACGTGCATGTTCTGCAGGAAGACAGAGCTGGAGGATAATGGAGGGCAGGGCTAGGCAGGCGAGCTAGGGTATCTATCATCTAGCTCGGGACCTGGAGTCCTGCTTGCTGAAGCCCAGGACCCTTTCGGGCTGCAAGTCTAAACGTGAACTGATGGTGGCCACTTTGCAACTCCTGCTTCAGTGTGACTTTCGTGGGTGGGCCCCCTCCACCCTGGAGCCGATGCACGTGTTTGGAGCTGGGCCTCCACTGCCCCAAGCCCGCTGACGGGGTGCAGACTGCTCACACGTGGTCAGCACAGTTCACGGTAGCCAGGGACCTGGAAAAGGGCACCGGTCTTAAGAGGTTGCTCAGAGGAGTGGCTCTTGGGGGATGTCACACTTTAAAATAGCCAGTTCTTTTACCAGAAAAATAAGTTTATTTGGAAATAGCGGAATTGCAATTCAGGTCAAGCATATTATGGCAAACCACAGGCAAGACTGAAGAGACAAAGAAAAGGCCAGCTTTTGTTGGGTTTTAGGAGGAAATGGGGAGTGTTGTTTTGAACAGAAGTTCACTGGAGGAGAACAAGAGTTTGAAGCTGTGATGATTTCTCATTGACTGTAAGCAGTGGTTAGTGCGTTGTTACTGGGACAGGGAGAGATCTTTTTCTTAAAAGCAGAAGATAAATTCTTCTGTGAAAGTGTCCTCCCTTGTCAAGATAAGAATTCTCTTCCTCCTGCTGGGTATGCAGGCTGCAAGGAGTGGTATGTGCATGAGAGCTCCCCCTTTCAGAGCTTCCTGACCCTGTTTTCAATGAGGTTTCTTTTACTCACTTTCACATTTCCTGCTCTTGATTCAGATCTTTTCCTGAAAGCATTGCTGGTCAGGAGTCCGGTTCTCTGCATGTAGTCGTTTTGTCCCCCCAGTGCCAGGAACAACCTTCCCTACCAACACGGAAGGGTAGGAGGGAGAACTTTCAGGCATCTTCCACCTAAAGTCTATTATCTTAAGGGTGTAAGTATTGGAGGTCATCTCACAGCACTGAGCCAGCTTCACCCTATTGGGTGCATCACTTCTCAGAGATTAGACAGGTGATAGGTACAAAGTTTAAAATTGATTATACAGAATAAGACAAAGAGAAATATAATGACTCTAGTTTCTATAATCAAAACCAAGGGCCCAAACCAAACAGGTAACCAGCTAAATAAAGGACCATGATCATTAGGTGGAATTTGTTATAGCCAATGTGCTTATTCTCGAATTTTATGAAGTTGGGTTTCTACTTCCCAGGGGAATTTATCCAGGTGCAACAGGTACTCGATATTGCCCAGCACCTTGTTCAGCAAGTAAATAATCAAGGGCTATGCAGTTATACAAAGTTACTTTAACCAGTGAGTCAAGTGATCATTGTTGGGCTGTTACTGCTTTGGTTGTGGAGTCAGCTAGGTCTCCTAAATTTAGGAAGAGATTTCTGACCATGTATCCACTGGATTGTACTCAGATCCATGGGTGGGAGAAAGGCTCCCCAAATACAGAATCATGTGTGCCTCCTGGAAGATCCTGTTAATGGCAGACAGGGAGGCTCAATGGAGTGGACCTGTGGGAGGCTCCTGATTTGTTATAGATGTTACCAGGGACCCTTAAATGCCCCAACACACATTGACTTCCAATTTACCAGCTCTCTAAGCATTCATGTTTCCCTGGGAAATGCTGTCCACTGCAAACAAAAATAAACCCAAGCAGAGCATAGTGGATGCCAGCAAAGGTCTGTTTATTGATAGATTTATTAGCTGGAATTTCCTGACTGACCTTTTTAAGCCATGGGTCAGAATAATTAGGATGACATTCGGTGAGAGGTGATCCCTTCCTAAAGGGGTCTTTTCTAAAAACCTCACAAAAAGGTATAAACTCTGTTGTATTTTCTTAGGGTGTAGGAGAACAGATCATATTTAGAAAAGGAAAAATAGATGGGAGCCACTGTTGTGCAGTTGACAAATGTGGAAATGTTTAGTTAGCACAGTTCTGACTGGGGAAAGGTTGAAACAACAACAACAACAGCAAAAAACCACCAGGTCTTAATAACCTAACCACATGGGTACTATCCATAGGCTTGTGGGTAAAATCAACAGTGGTATTTGGGACTAAAGAGAAATCAGTTACAAGACCAAGTGGTCTCTGACCTTGAGAGCAGAATGGAGTCTATGATGACAGAGCCAACAGCGAGGTTTACCACTTTTGCCATACACTAAGAAATGTGGATAAGACCATGCCCTCTCCAAGAGAAGGGGCTGCAGGGAGAGGGGGGGGCGCAGACAAAGTAAAAAGCAGCAGCAGGAAAAGGGTATAAAGGCCTGGTCTTATTATAGGCAAAGCTGTCCCCTTCAGCTGTCACTTGCTTCAGTTCCTGGAAATCTTTACTTTCAGGTCACCAGTAGGTTTGTAGGTCCAGAATGGGTCTGGTGCTTTCTTTAGATGTAACACATGAATCCAAGTGTCTATTCCTTGGTGTTTGGCTGTACAAGGGTTGGGTAACAGTACTTGATGTCTTTCCAAAGGGGTGGAAGAGAATCTTTGTAGAGATGTCTTTTCAATGGGTGAAGTCCCCAGGTTGTGAGGTGTGATGTTTAAGGTCTTCATCTCCTGGGAGCACTCCAGGAAAGGAATGCTCTACCACGAGCATGGATATTTTAATAGAAGCAATTAGGCCATTACAGTATTTGAGAAAATCTCTTCTTATCAGCCATGGGTCAAAGAAGCAGGGGCTGGGTGCACTGAGTTTTGTTACAAGGAAAACAGATTCTTATTGAACTTACGCAAAAAATGTACATTGTCATGAAAAAGTTTCAGAATTCTGGAGGGATCAGGGAGAAAAAGATAAATGCTTCAACCTTCGTGGTAAAGATACATTTTACCAAATTGTGTGTTTGCTTTGGCAGCACGTATACTAAAATTGGAACATTTCACCAAATTGCTATAAATTATGGATAGCTTAAAGGAGAGGAGAATAGGTGGTTTTTGAAGTCTGGAAAACAACATTAAAGCAACCAGTTTTCTATTAAGTTTTAGAAATTCTTCTCAGTGTTATGATCTTAAATCTATCAAACCTGAGTTCTAGAGTACTTGTCGAAGTCTTTCTCATGAATGTTTTTGAAGATGAAGCACTTAATAACTGGGCACAAATGACAAAAGATGTAAAAATAGAAATGGTTAGAGAGCTAATGAGAGTTCATCATGATGTATTTGACAAGGAAATTTGGTTATTTCTGTGACACAACATCTCAAGATAGTAATTACAATTATGACTGATAACATTATACCAGGACATAACAGAATTTGGGGGATTTTTTTGTAATTCCTAGGACACTTATAATGTATACCCATACAGATACACCACAAAGCATAATACTACTTCTCATTTGATGATGCTCCCCATGTAATTTAACATATCAGCTAATCCTAATTAGTAAAACCTCTCCCTTTTTACAAGGAAAGGGAATAAATCTTTTGAAAAATTTCAGGGACTCTGAAATTTATCAGTTACTTTTAGGTCAAAAAGACTATTTAGAATTTGATTTTCAGAAATTTGTAAACAAAAAATAGGTTTTGGACACTTGACCAAATAGGATCACAGATCACTATGAAATAATAGTTAATTGTCTACTCAAGCAAAGCAACAATAAAAGATGTCAAAGGCAAATACAAAGGGTCAGAGCACCTGGGTAGCTCAGGCAGTTAAGTGTCTGTCTTTGGCTCAGGTCATGATCTCAGGGTCCTGGGATCGAGCCCTGCATCAGGCTCCCTGCTCAGCCGGGAGTTTGCTTCTCCCTCTCACTCTCCCTCTGTTCCTTCTCTCTCATACATAAATAAAATCTACAAAAAAAAAAAAAAATGGGTCATGTGGTTGTAAGCAAAACTTAGCTTTTTTAATCTCCAAAAGACTGTTTATTTGATGATAAAGATGAAGTACAGGAAATTATTTTGATAAAACATAAAGTCTTTGCTTTCCAAGTAGATTACTTTAAAAGGAGGAAAAAAAAAAATCATTCACACTATCTTTTCAACAGCAGACCAATAGTCCAAGAAAACTTTGTCCTTTGAACACATAAGAAAATTGGTTTTACAAAAGTACATTATTGGTATTAAGGGTCAGTTTTAAAATCATTATAATAATTCAGTTTTCAGCCAGCTTACCCATACATAAAATTTCTTTTCCATAAACCTTCAACAATTTTCTGTATCTATTTAGGTTCCACTTTTCTTTTTCCTTATTCCAGAACAATCATTTTACTTGAGGACAAAATTATTTTTTTTCCCTTTACCAAAACAACCATGTTCTTCACACATTTCCTTACCCCCCCCAAAAAAACCTCACCACATTGTTTTCCTTATGTATTTTTCATATAGTCCTTTTCTTTCATTATTATTTGTAATAGTTTTGTAAGAAAAAAAACTTGACAATTTTCATCTTCATTAGTCTAAATGTTATTTTCTCAATTTCAAAAACTTACAAAGCTTTTCTAAAAAATATAAGGCAGTTGTCCCAAAATAATTCCAGATTTACTCTCAGAAGATAGTGCGATTGCTTTTGCATTACATTTAATAAATATAAACTCTATAATATAGCTAAACTATACACTTTTTGGAAATGACAGTATGAGGTTTACTCAGGTCGACAGGCTCATCCTGACCTATCTGTGTTAGACTAGGGAAGACAGAACGGGCAGGGGCAACAGTATCCCCTCATTACTGATGAAGAGGGTTGCTCTAAGTTAAGTAGGGAGAATAAAGATTTGAAAAACAACTTCTAAACTGAAGGCAGAGTTATAAATACCTGGGAGCCCCCACCAGAATTAACAGCTTTGTAAGTAGTTCTAAGAAATGGAAGAAGTTCTTTCAAATAGATTGCTGCCTGGCAATGAAGCATGAGCCTATCGAACAGTGATTACAGCTTGATCTTGAGGAGTTATCGCTGTGTATGTACAAAACGGAAAAAGTGGTGGGGTTTTTTTTTTTTTTTTAAAGATTATATTTATTTATTTGACAGAGAGACACAGCGAGAGAGGGAACACAAGCAGGGGGAGTGGGAGAGGGAGAAGCAGGCTTCCCGCCGAGCAGGGAGCCCGATGCGGGACTCGATCCCAGGACCCTGGGACCATGACCTGAGCCGAAGGCAGACCCAGGCGTCCCAGAAGTGGTGGTTCTTATGCTGGCCTTTGAGCTGGCCACACAGACTTTTGCTGCACAATTTACTGTGATATAAGAGCAGTGACTTTCAAACATGCTGTCATTCTACAGTACAAAAGTGTGTTTTATGGCCTGGTACATACATGTGTTCGTATGTGTATATATATGTATAAGTAGCTGAAATAAGTTTAATAAACATGTATTTTCTATTTCCAGTATATGTCATGCATTCCTCTTTTGCATTTTATAGGATTTATGAAATTACTTTGTTTATAATCTATAGTGAATCCATTTATAAATTATAGATAAAATAGAAGATATCTATGTAGACATTGACAATACATATATTTTCTATTTATATAAGTGTTAATCATAATTCATCAATGGCCTGGGACTATACTTTGAAAAACAAGAAGTTGACAAGTTTGTAATATATAGCCTGAGCTATCTGATTAGTAGGCTCAGGTAGAAAAAATTGTTTATCTGTATTATATTTAATGCTGAGAACTCTGAAGACCTGCCTTTTTAAAAATTAAACCAACGGGGGGTGCCTGGGTGGCTCAGTCGCTACGTGTCTGCCTTCAGCTCAGGTCATCATCTCAGGGTCCTGGGATCAAGCCCCGCATTGGGCTCCCCGCTCAGCGAGGAGCCTACTTCTCTCTCTGCCTTTCTCCCAGCTTGTGCTCTCTCTCTCTCAAATAAATAAAAATCTTAAAAAAAAAAAAAAAAATTAAACCAATAAACTTAAACTACCAATTTATCAGAGATTATTTCAGATCATATGAACTTGAAAAACATTTGAGTTTATATGTTTCTGAAAGTATATTTGATTTATATAAATGCTTAATTTCCTTTAAGCCAATTAAATTGAGCTCTTTACTAATTAACTTTGGTAATACCATCTGGAGGTAGAAAAATATCCCATATCTGTAACATATACCATAGACATACACAACATATAGATTCAGATATATTGTAGCTTTTGTTTAGAAATTTTAGCCAAGTCTCAGGTACAAAACTCAAGAGACAATAAAGTTGACCTTGAACAATGTGGGTTGGAACTGTGCAGGTTCCCTTACATGTGGATTTTTTTTTATTTCCCCAATAAATACAATACAGTACTGATGTGGTTTTGGAATACAGGTGAGGTTCGCTGGGGTAGGGTCCAGAGCCCAGGGCCAAGAAAGAATTCTTGAGACATCTTTGGTGCAAAAAGGTGGTTTTATTAAAGCACAGGGACAGGACCCATGGGCAGAAAGAGCTGCAACACTGGGGTTGTGGGGGGTGGCTGATTATATACTGTGGGGTGGGGGAGGTAAGGAAAAAGGGAGGTTTCTCTGTTTTGTTTTTTTTTTTTAATTTTATTTATTTATTTGAGAGACAGAATGAGAAAGAGCACATGAGAGGGGGAAGGGTCAGAAGGAGAAGCAGACTCCCTGCTGAGCAGGAAGCCTGATGCGGGACTCGATCCTGAGACTCCAGGATCATGACCTGAGCCAAAGGCAGTCGCTTAACCAACTGAGCCACCTAGGCGCCCAGGGAGGTTTTTCAAAAGAACTTTCATATGCTAAAGAGGACCTAGGAGACACAGGAGGCCTTGCCATTGTCAAGTTAAGGTTGTTTTTCCCTCTAGCAAGGCATTAAGATAGTTGGGAGCTTCCTGGAAGAATGTCACACATATCCCACCCAGGAGTGGGGTGGGGGGAGGCTGCAGGGTGTCCCTTTGTGCTTTGTCCTTAACTAGCCTTCTGCTCCCTCCTCAGTACTATAAATTTTTTTTCCTTTTTTAAAAGATTTTACTTATTTGACAGAGTATGCACAAGCAGGGGGTGTGGCAGGCAGAGGGAGAATCAGGCTCCCCACCCAGCAAGGAGCCTAATGTGGGGCTCCATCCCTCATGACCTGAGCCGAAGGCAGTCGCTTAACCGACTGAGCCACCCAAGTGCCCCTATAAATGTATTTTCTCTTCCTTGCGATTTATGTAATATTTTCTGACTTTGTAAGAATACAGTATATAATACATATACAAAATGTTAATTGACTGCTTATGTTATTGGTAAGGCTTATTGTCAATGATGTGGAAAACAAAGCCAAAAGAAAAATTAACTTTCCTTTCTACTTACAGCCCACTGACCAGTCCTTGAAACAGGCAGAGTGACATTCTTCTAGGAGCTCAGCTGCCTCAATGTTAATACTTTGTTAAGGGCAAAAGACAATCTTAGCCCGACCCCCAGGATTCTGAGTCTACTATAACATATAAACATTCCTTTAGAAATTTCCTTTATCTCTATCTCCCAAGATACATGTTGGTAATCATCCCCCAAGCATATGACCCACTGATGTACATCTGAAGGATCATGACTCAGGTTTTATAAAACAGTAATAAATGACCTTTTCCTAACGATAGCTAGTCCCTCAAGGTCCTGGCAACCTTGCTTCCAAAATTCCTTAGAGAATTACGCTATCCCTAACCCCCTCCCAACTTGAAAGTATATAATCAGTCACTCCTCATGACCCCAGTGCCCCTCTTTCTGCCCTTGGGTCCTGTCCCTGTGCTTTAATAGAACCACCTTTTTGCACCAAAGACATCTCAAGAATTCTTTCTTGGCCTTGGGCTCCAAACCCCAACACTTTTCCTACATCATCAACAGTAGGCTATTAGTAGTTAAGTTTTGGGGGAGTCAAACGTCATACATGGCTTTTTGGTGCTGTGGGGGTTGGTGTCCCTAACCCCTGCATTATTCAGGGGTTCAACTTAATGGGATCCAAATTGTTCAGGTCAACTAAGTTAATGTTTCCTGCTAAGATGGCCAAAGTCTTTTATTAAAGTTTTTTTTTTCTTGTTTTTTTTTTGTTGTTGTTTGTTTTTTTTTAAGATTTTATTTATTTATTTGACAGAGACAGAGACAGCGAGAGAGAGAACACAAGCAGGGGGATTGGGAGAGGGAGAAGCAGGCTTCCCTTGGAGCAGGGAGCCCGATGCGGGACTCGATCCCAGGACCCTGGGACCATGACCTGAGCCGAAGGCAGACGCTTAACGACTGAGCCACCCAGGTGCCCTATTAAAGTTTTTATTTGTATACCGTAAGGATCCTTTCAGAACTTTTTTAAAAGTCATTTTGTCTTTAGAAGATTCTGCACATAAATCAAAGAATGCATTTCATTGTCTTTCTGAGGTTTGTAATCCTCTCTTTTAAGGGGGCTCCTTAAGGTGGATTTATCTAAAAGTTTCACCAGAATGGCCATTACAATTCCAAATTCTTCAAAAGGTTATGCATTTTTCAAGAAAGGCACAAGATGCTGGTTAAAGAGCCAGGTGGACCCTAACCTGCCTTTGGATTCCCTAAAATGTCTTAAGTATGAGAGGCCTTATTTTTGAACAACTATTCTAAAACGATGTGAGTCACGTGTTTTCCTCCCTTTTGACTACAATGAGTAACTTACCAGGAAGCTTCAAACAACAGAAACAAAAGCATACTCACCAGGAAGGGTGATGCCTTCATAAAAACAAAAACAGATCCCAAATAAACCCAGAGAGCTCACACACAATACAAAGAGAGCAGAGCTCAAAACCTAAAAGGGACTCACAGCCAGTTATTTTACCAGCAAAATGAGTTTCTTCAGGAATAGCAGAGGAATTGCAATTTGGGACAAGCAAACTATGGCAAAACAATGGCGAGTCCAAAGACACAGAAGGAAGGTCAGCTTTTATTAGGTTTTAGGAGAAAAGTGGGGAGGGTTATTTTGAACAAAAGTTCATTGAAGAAGAATAAGAACTTGAGGGTGTGGCAATTTCTCACTGGCTGCAAGCAATGGTTAGTTCTTATTGCTGGGGCTGAATGGAATCTTCCTTCTTTTTCTTAAAAGCAGGAGATAAAATTCCGGTGAAGATGTCTTACCTTGTCAAGATAAGAATTCTCTCCCTTCTTCTGCTGGTTATGCAGGCTGCAAGGAGTGGTATGTACATGAGAGCCCCCCCCTTTCAGGGCTTCCTGATTCCATTTTAAATGAGGTTTCCTTTACTCATTTTCCCAGGGAAAAGGTGTATGAGGACCCACAAGCCCTAGCCTACTCAATGGGCAATAAGCCCTTTGAAGGCAGAGCTCCAGGTGACTGGACTACCTTGGGAGGGCTGGCCAGGCATTGCCAGGGTATCCTCTAAGAAGAGACTCCTGGGAGCCCTGTCTTCTGGAAAAGTTCTGGAACCCCACAGGTAGCAAGTCCAAATGGTAGGGGACTGTCTCTAATTTGCAGCTACTGCCCCAGGGTGATGTTTGGGGGCAGCACCTTCCACACTGAACCTATGCAGGTATTTGGGGTCAAGACCCAGCTACCCTGGCCTGCTGGGCCCTGGCTTCTTGAGGCTGGCTGAAGGGCTTCCAACTCCAGGTGCCTTGACAGCACAGTTCAGGGGAGCTGGGAATCTGGAACTTGGCAAGAGTCAGGAGAGCCTGGGTCATGGGTGTGGGCTACTGGAGGTTCAAGGCATCTGCCTCAGTCCAAGCCCTAATCTTCACAGATGCACACGTGGGGTCAAGGGCAGGCCACCACAAAACATGCCACCTCAGCAGATTGGTTATTTTGAGTTAAAGTTCCTTATAAAATGGCCAGTGCAAGAATAATACCCTATACCCTGACCTCCCTTTGTCTCCACAAAGCAAAAAATAAATCTCCCATGTAAAATGTACCTTCCCTTTACCAGGTGGTAAAGAGACCTCAGTATCACCAGAGATCTGGAATTCAGAGCTAAGAAAGCTGTGTAAACAAGCCTTGCTACTTTTACAAATTTTACTACCCCAGATCAAATTCTGTTAGAATTTCTTGAAAATTGAAGCTTGCAAACATAAGTTTTCTTTGTACTGTCAACTCATCACAGATATATTATTTCTGTGTCTAAAAAAAGCCTCGAAGCTGCCCGCCTTGGTGGTTTCCTTGGATCTCAGTGTTAATATCAGGCCTCTCTGTGCACGGAATTAAACTTTGTTTATCTCCTGTTAATCTGTGTCTTGCTGATTTAATTTAATTTTTTTTTTTTTTTAGATTATTTGACAGAGAGAGTACAAGCAGGGGGAGCAGCATACGGAGAAGGGGGAAGCAGACTCTCTACTGAGCAGGGAGCCTGATGCGGGGCTCGATCCCAGGACCCCAGGATCATGACCTGAGCCAAAGGTAGACGCTTAGGCAACTGAGCCACCCAGGCGCCCCATGTGTCTTGTCAATTTACTTCTTAGATCACCTGGGAGAATCTGGAAGGGCAGAGCGTAATTTTTCCTCCTCAACAGCTGTTGAGAGTCGGCAGGATAAACGCTAACTGGCCGGACTGCTGCAGCTGAGAGATGGTGGGACATCCGACGAAAGCTGACAGAAGGGAAGAAGTCTCACCACCACATCACCTACTGGATCTCTGCCTGCACGGGCTCAATTTAGGTTAGTAGGAGAAAATATTTGTGGAACTAGTTCCTTGGCTTTAAGGACTCTGGTGATGTTGGTAGAGCTCCCGTGGCTTGAGAGGTCCATTTCCATCCAGAGATGGTCACAGTTTTTCCTTTTGTCTTTATTATGTCCTAAGAGCTTAGCTTTGTGACTAGTGAGAATATTCTCTCTGGTCTCCACCACTCTAAGGGTATACTTTGGGGTGCACCTTGGTGGCCCGTCAAGTCGAGTGGGGTTCTGAGACTCACAAGCAGTACTCTGATTGTCCGCCCATGCCAGCTCACAAGGGAGTGTGTTCTAAGAGGTCCCAGCCCAAAAAGGACATTTGTCATCTTAACCTTTGTTAGTTCTGGAAAAGTTTCATTACATTAGTGCCTGTCCCATGTCACTGATTTTTGACAGGTGTCTCACATTTTTGTGAGAGACTTGAGGCTACCGTTTTCTCTACACCATCTTTACTGCCTGAGCAATTGAGGCCTTTGCTGTCTTAGACTATTTTGGGGAGTAAAATTTTAGGTCATGGGGGATGCATCATTTATTCCTTCTACAGGCATGCCTCTTGTGTCCATGGTCTGAGCCTGGAAGGTTGCCTCTGTCTTTCCACAAAAACAATTATTGGTTGAGTCACTGTTGAGATTAATATCCTACTCATCATTGCCAGATAATGGAGGCTTTAAATTAATTATATTTTAATGAAAAAAAAAAACAAATTAGATTTAAGACAAAAATGAATGTCCACATGGAATGTAAATTCCCCTTCTCAGAATCTGGCCCCATTTGCCTATTTTAATTTTCCTTTCCCAACAAGATTACAGAGAGCACTGTGTTCTAATCTCAAGGTGTAAAGTATACAAGTGTTAAACTTAAAAATAAATTGCAAAAAAAAAATAATTTTTTTTTTTAAATAAAAATTAAATTGCCAGTTATTTTAGCATCAAAAGATGGTTTTTTTGGAAGTAGCAAAAACTTCCAACCTGGGGCAAGCATAAGGCAAGTCCTTGGAACAAAGGAGAAAAATGACCTTTTATAGAGCAAAGTGGGGAATTGGGATGGCTGTTGAAAACAAAAAGTCCATTGGAGTAAACTTGGTGCTGGAAGTATAATGGCTTTTCATCGGCTGAGTTGTGATGGTCTCTTATTGGCTGGGCTGTTGCTTGGGGGAGAAGAAAGCCTTCCTTCCTCCTGCTTGGAATGTAAAGTCCTATCCCTGAGCAAGGTGTAGTCTTTTTCTGTTGGGTCTGCAACTGACATCCAGGAGTGGTAGGATGTGAGAGCTCTCCTTTCCAAATCTTGTAACTCCATTCTGGTGAGGTTTCCCTTTATTAATATTCACACAGGTTATTTATATAAATGCTGAAAGGCAGGAAATGAACTTTTTAAAAATCACCAAAGACTGGCAGTAAAACTTGCTTTGCTCCTACTTTCCAGGGCTCTGTCATCAGGCTGCCAGCTTCAGGCATTTCTGTGCAGTGTCTTTTGTAGGTGTATCCTAGGACACGCCCACTCCCCACACCACCAGACAGACAGACACACATACACAATTTGTGTCCCCTGGACAGCAGCAGATATTTTAAATTATAAAGCTCCTTTACCTCCATTTTCAGAAGTTCCTACCAAATTTAGAGAAGAACTAGAAAGATTAGTCGCCATTCACCATACCCTTCTTCACAGAGAAAACCGATGGCCAAAATGTCTCCTAGGCCCTCTTGTAAAGGATCAGCGGAAGGTCAATGTTCAGGGGCTAATAGAAACCATGGTTGGTATGTGTACTCAGAAGGCTTTTGTTAAAATGCTTTGTACAGACTTTACAAAGGCATAAATATTTTGATTCCCATTTTAGTTAAAAATCTCCCTGATATAAAGAAGCAAGTTTAAAAAGGTGGGTCAGTCCCTTGATATTTAGGTTGTAATGCAGTTCTTTGTGGGAATTAAAAATAGCCGCCTTTATCTTGCAAATCTCTACAAAACCAGAAACGCAACTGTGGAAACAAGTCAAAGCCCACCTATTTTACCAATCCCCAAAGTGTGCCTTGTCTTCTCAAATGCTTGTAGGTATATATTTTTTTAAGATTTATTTATTTTAGAGAAAGAGAGATGGGGGGGCGGAGGGCGTGCGGGAGGGGTAGAGGGAGAAAATCTCAAGCGGACTTCCCGCTGAGCATAGAGCCTGAGGCCCGGCTCAATCCAGAGATCATGACCTGAGCCAAAACCAAGAGTCCACCATCAACTGATTGAGCTATCCAGGACCCCTCAAATGCTTGTAGGTATTATAAAAGATCATAATTTTGGAACAAAATTATGTAAAGGTAACTTGCAATTGCCCCAAAATTCTTAGGGAAAAAACTTTGCATTCTTTCTCTGTCCTTTTAAGTTATAAATTTTATCGTGTCTTTGAAATGCAACACCATGTACAGTTACCTGAGGCTGAATAAAAAAATAAAAGGAAAAAGGCCTTTTAAAAATATAAACTGCTGGGGCACCTGAGTGGCTCAGTCAGTTAAGTGTCTACCTTCGGCTCAGGTCATGATCCCAGGGTCCTGGGATGGAGCCCCATATCGGGCTCTGTGCTCAGCGGGGAGCCTGCTTCTCCCTCTTTCTCTGCCTGCCATTCCCCCTGCTTGTGCTCTCTCTCTCACTCTATCTCAAATAAATAAATAAAATCTTTAAAATATAAAATAAAAATAAAATACAAACTGTTAAAAGGGCTTTTGTGACCAAACTCTAGCACAGCTTCCTTAAATTTATTGCAAGGGGCAATACAAATCTTAAAAGTTTTCTCCACAAATAGTGAAAGACATTAGCCATCTGAGTGAATAAACTTAATTTATTCCAATTAGTATATAGAAAGTAGTGAATTTTATATTGTTTTAAGCAGAAGGTATAAGATCTTGGCTTTATGCGTATGTATGTACATTATAGATATGGTTTTTTTTCTACCTCCAGATAATATTACCAAAAGTAACTTGCAAAAGAGCTCTATTTAATTGGCTTAAAGAAAGTTAAACACAGGGGTGCCTGAGTGGCTCAGTTGGTTAAGCATCTGCCTTCAGCTCAGGTCATGATCCCAGGGTCCTGGGGTCAAGTCCCGCATCGGGCTCCCTGCTCAGTGGAGAGCCTGCTTCTCCCTCTCCCTCTGCTGCTCCCCCTGCTTGTGCTCTCTCTCTCTTTCATAAATAAACAAAATCTTAAAAAGAAGAAAAAAAACAAAACTCAAGCACTTGTATAACTTTAGTATTCATAAAAACTCTCAAAAATAGAACAGAAATAATCCAAATGAATTTCAACTTCATGTGACCTGAGAAAATATTTAGTATTAAAGGTAATGTAGGGTTATTGGTTTAATTAGAATAGCCATGTCTTTAGAGTTTTCTGCATTAAATATAAGACTTTGATCCTACCTGAGTTTACTAATCAAATAAGTTATTATCCCAGTTACAAAATTTGTCAGCAAAAGAACTTAGAATGATAACTGATTTTGTTTAATATCTCCTGAAGTTTTCTTGGGTAATTTAAACATAATTCTTGGGAGCAAATTATATAGATAAGTGGAATAAGAGTTTATAAACTTTTTAGCAACAATGATATTTAATGGTATCTTTAAAAAAAAAAGACTTGCAAAACTTTTTGGTAATCTGAAATCTTAAACTCATTTAATTTAGTAAAATTTTAAGTTGAATTCACTGAGTATCCAGATCATTTCCAAATAACATAATGAAACATTAATTACTAAACATAGTTTATCCACTTTTGGCTTCCCTATTAGTAACATATTTTGTGCTTTACTGAGTGATTGTACTATGAAGAAGTATGTGTTTCTAGAAATTATAAAATGTATTCATAAATTTGCCAAATTAAAAAAAAATGGTATAATGGTTCACAATTGCTTGCCACTTGATTTTCACTAGGAATTAAGGTTTCTAAGAGTTAAGAATAGTAAGTAATATATGTAGTTAAAGTTACTAGATATAATGAGGGAACCATGTCCATATGCAGGAAAAGCAGGATGTATGCTTTTGGTAAAAGAAAGTATGAGGAAGAGAAATGCTTTTTTGTTGAAGGAAAGGAAAGTAATTCTGTCCTAAAGAAGACTGAAAAGGAAAATATAAGACAAAATCTGAATGTAAAAAATGAAGTTGTAAAAGGTTTATAAAAAATGAATCTTAAAAAAGGAATTTTATGTGTGATAAGAACTGAATAAGATTGAAATAAATTTAAGTAAATGTCAATGTCAAAAGTACACTGGTGCAAAACTAAAGTTTGGGTTTCTCTTTGTTAAAAGGATGAAGTTTTCTTGAACAATTGGTCTGCTTTAGATAAGAGATTATAAAAGGTTTTGTGTTTTTTGTTTTTGTTTTTTTTTTACCTTTTAAAGTTATCTGCCTAGAAAATAAGGATGTTATGTTTTATCAAAATACTTTGCTGTATGATATCTTTATCATCAGATCTGTGATTTTCAAGGAATGCTGAGTCGTCTTAATACCACAAGCTAAGTTTTGCTCACAACTATACATCTTCTGTTTTTGCCTTTGAAATGTTTTATTGTCACTTTGGAAACATAACTATTGTTCCATACTGGTCTGTGATGCTATTTAAACATATTTTCAAACCTTTTAATATATTTTTATTATTATTGAAATATACTTGACATACAATATTGTATGAGTTTCAGGGGCACAACAGAGTGATCAGTAACCATATGTTATATGATGCTCACCACAGTTGTAGCTACCATCTGTCACCACCCATCACTATTACGGTACCATTGACTTCAGGCTCCATGTTGTACCTTTTATGTCTGTGACCTGTTTATTCCACAACTGGAAGCCCGTACTTCCCACTCCCTTCATTTTGCCCATCCTCTCACCCCCTCCCCTCTGGCCTCTACCACTTTCTTTGGTTTTATGGATTTGATTTTGTTCATTTGTTTCTTTTATTTTTTTAAGGTTCCACATATTAGTGAAATCATATGGTATTAGTCTTTCTTTGTCTGACTTCTCTCACGTAGCATTATACCTTCCAGGAGCATTCAAGTTGTTGCAAATGGCAAGTGAAATTTTTTTTCTTTCATATGGCCTGTTCTCTCTACTTAAAGAATTCCCCTTAACATTTCTTATAGGGCTGGTATAGTGGTGATGAACTCCTTTAACTTTTGTTTGTCTGGGAAACTTTTAATCTCTCCTTTAATTCTGAATGATACGCTTGCTGGATAGAGTATTCTTGGTTGTAGGTTTCTTCCTTCCAGCACTTTGAACATATCCTGCCCCTCCCTTCAGGCCTGCAAAGATTCTGCTGAAAAATCACCTTATGAGATTTCACTTGTATGTTACTGTTTGCTTTTCTCTTGCTGCTTTTAAGATTCTCTCCTCATCAGTAATTTTTACCATTTTAGTTATTATGTGTCTTGGTGTGGACTTCCTTGGGTTTATCTTTGTTTTTTGTTTTTTTTTTTCCTGCTTCCTGGAGCTGGATATTTGTTTTCTTCCCCAGATTAGGAAAGTTTTTCATTATTATTTCTTCAAATAAGTTTTCTGCCCACTTCTCTCATTCTCTTCCTTCTAGGATCCCTATAACGTGAATGTTATTAGGCTTGATGATATAGCAAAGGTCCCTAAGCCTGTTCTCATTTATTATTTTTCTTTTTACTGTTCAGCTTGTTTTCCATTACTCTGTCTTCCAGATTAATGATCCATTCTTTATAATCTAAACTGTTTGATTTTTTAATTTTTATTTTATTTATATTTTTCAGTTATTCTTCAGCTCTAACTCATTTTTTTAAATATATTTTTTATCTCTTAATTGACATTCTCACTGAGTTCATTCATTCTTCTCAAGTCCAGGGAGTATCTTTATGACCATGACTTTAATCTCTTTATCAAGCATATTGCTTGTCTCCATTTCATTTTGCTCTTTTTCTGTAGTACTGTTTTGTTCTTTCATTTGGGAGATCTTTGTTTCCTCATTTTCTCTCTGTGTTTGTTTTTATGTATTAGGTAGATCAGCTATGTCTCCTGGTCTTGGCAGTGATGACTTGCTCCCTGTGAGGCCAGCTAAGCTGTGGGAACTGTGGGTGTAAGGGTAGGTGTGGTTATCTCCCCTTTGTCCCAGGGCAGGAGTCCCTTTAGAGGGTCGCTGGCCCCAGCCAGTGTTGCCTGCCAGGTGTGGTAGGGCAGGAGCCACTTTGGAGGGGTGTCTACCAAAGCCCCTGGATTGGGTGGGGCAGATCTGCAGGGGCATGCAGTGCTAGCAGGGTAGATGCAGGATGTTAGAACTGCCTCCTGCAGGTGCCCAGCTCTCTAGGCTGAAGGAGGGCAAGAAAAATGGCACCCACCCACACCTTTGTTCCCAGAGAAATCTACTACAGATCCTGCCCCTCCGCGGCACATGTTCTGAGATGAATAAATGAATCTCCTTCATATATACCCCAGGCACTTTTCAAACTGCTACTTTGTTGCTGTCTCAGGCCAAGTTATTTATTGTCCTGGTTCTTTAAGGGCAGGGACTGGATTTCCTGTCCTCCTCTGGCTCTCCCAGAATTAAGCACCACTGATTTTTAAAGCTCCTGGAATTAGCCCCATAGATTTTCAAAGCCAGAAATTATGGGGAGTCATCTTCCCAGGAGGTCCCCAGCGGGTGGGGATGCCCAATGTGGCCTCACTCCTCTGTGCTTAGGCAGTCTCTCCCATTTGTGGTTGGTCCTGCTGGGGTTTGGTTCCTGACCACGTCTCTACCCCTCTTACCCCTTTTGATGTGGTCCTGTCTTTATGACTAGCTGTGGAAGATCTTTTCTGCCAGTCTTTGGGTCATTTTCGGAGTTCGTTGTAATAGATGCCTCAGTGTGTGCGTGGCGCAAGGTGAGCTCAGGATCTTCCTACTTTGCAATTGTCCCCCCACTCTCCCACACCTTTTGATATGTTTTGCCAAACTTCCCCAAATCATATTCTAAAATGAAGTCTATTGACCACAAACTAACTTTGAAGTTTTTTGGAGGGTCCATGATACATTTAGAAAAATTTGTCCTCCTCAGAAAAGAGAGATGAAACTAATTAGACTTCTTTGGTATATTAAATTACATGGGAAACATTGTCAAATAAATAATGGTAAACCTGCTTTGATTACATTTGTGTAGATGTATGTTGTTAAAGCAAGTGTAGATATGGTATAAAATTCCTAAAAATCTAATACATCCTGGTATGTTATCACTTGTTATTTATCTTGAAGTGTATGTCACAGATAGCCAAATTTTCTTTTCAATTGTGTTATAATTAACTCATAATCAGATATTTAATCATTGTCCTTTTTAAGGCCTGTTATTTACAGATAGCTATACTTTTACTCAAAAGTTTTTACAAAAGTGTTCTTGCAAAAATGCTGCATTTTCAAGATTTATTGATTTATAAAAAATCTCTAGGATACAAATTTCTGATAACCTTAAGATAATAAAACTGAACTGGTAAAAAAAAAAAAAAAATTCCAGAATTAATTAAAACACTGCATTCAAGCCAAACAAAAATTAATTACATGGGACTGAATAAACTGAGGGGGACTATAAGTTATATGACTTTTGGTTTGAAACGTTGCTGAAGTTTTTAATGTTTTTCCAGATTTAAAGAAACATTCTCTTAAGCTGATTTACACTTTTGCAAGCAGAATTCAAACACTTCTCCTTACCTAATCCCTTCAGAATTTGGAAACTGTATTTTTATATTTTTATGGCACTATATTTATTTGTATAAGTTTAAGGAACTGAGGTTGGCTTTATGGAACCAATAAAGGGCCTTGGAAGTATCAGCCTGATGCCTTGCTTACCAGGTAACCAGCAGCCTTACCAGGTACATAAAGGTCACTTCCTGAAAGGTGCAAGAACCTAGGATATTTTGGGGGCCTTGAGAAAAGAGGAAGTAACACTAATCTGTGGGTATTGCAAGTGAAGTCTGATGGGCAAACACTTGGCTTGGCCTCTTTGCCTTAAGAGGCCGTTAAAGTTCAATCTGCAGATTCCTAATGAAAAGTTCTAGCAAAGAAAATTTAAAAGAGCCTGTAGGATCCATCACTCTTTTTGGTGTCCTTATGTAAAGAATCAGGCCAAGTTTATTAAAAGTAAACTTATTTTATAAACAAATTAGTCTTAATTTGGCTAACTTAGAAAATGAGGATGACTTCAGAGAAAAATTATGTGTCAGTAACATTTTCATGGTTATTAGATTTTAGTTCTATTGATTGTCTTTGAGATTTTGTTTTCTACCTGTAAACTAGATTCTGAATTCTAATTTCCTCCAACGTCTGGCTACAACTCTCCAAACTAATATTTCTAGTATTTCCCCCATCATTTTGACTTGGAATCATTGAGAACTAAAACTGACCTTTTTCCTCAAGCCCGGCAAACTGAAAATGGACGACTTGATGTAACTTTCAGAGAAATCACAATAACTCATATAGACAATGTTTGTGCCTGTTACTCTATGGGCCACTCAAGAAATCACCAGAGACATTCAAACAACAAACCAGAAAAATTTGTCCGACTGCCACAGCCTGTCTTCACTCCATCTGAAAGTACTTCGAGCCTGACATCTATGCAGGGGGTTGTGGGTAGCCTGAGTTCCACAGCCCTGGAGGGCCCAGCTGCACAAGGCCACCTGACCAGGCATGGTCTGCACAAGCTTGGGCAATGCAGGTCCGGTTAGCCAGGGACCTGGGACCGGACACGTGTTTTGAGAGGTCCGCTCGTGGGAGGGGCCTGTTGGAGATACAAGGTTTCTGCCTACTTCCAAGCCCTTACCTAAACAAATGTGCATATACCCCCAAAGGTGTAGCTGGAAGAATCTGGACTGCCTTGACAGAGCAGAGCTGGGAATCCTGGCTGGGGTTTTCTCTAATAACAGATACCTGGACGCCTCGGTCCCTGGAGATGTTCTGGACCTCATCAGATAGTCCAAATGGGGACTTACTATCACCAATTTAAAGCTGCTGCCTCAGAAATATTTTTGAAGGGAGGGCTCTCTCCACCCTGAGGCCATTCAGAAAGTTGGGGCCTAGCAGGAGCTCCACAGGACAGGTGTGCCCGAGCAGCCCAAGGGTGGCAAGCACTGAGTTTACTGCACATGCATAGGCCAGCACAGGTCCAGGTAGCCGGGGACCTAGAACTGGGCAATGTCATGCAAGGCCGGCTCACAGGAGTACGCTATTGCATGTACCTGGCATCCTTCTATTTCTAAGCCTGAATCTGCACAATTGCACATGTTCCTGCTAAAGCAGAACTGGAGAAATCTGGACTGCTTTGCCAGGGTGGGACCGGGAGGGCTGGCTAGGGTCCTCTCCTATAACAAACTCCTTGGAGACAAAAGACCCTTGTTTGCTGGAGAAGCTCAGACTCCATCCAAATGCGGATTGACGGTCACCAATTTAAGGCTGCCGCCTCAGAAAGCTCTCAGTGGGTGGGCTCTCCATCCAGGAGGCTAAGTAGGTGGTCTGGTACGGTCTGTAGGGCACCGCAGCCAAGGGCCGGCTGACAGGGTATGGACTGCACATGCTTGGGAGACCAGGGACCTGGAACAGGACAATGGCAGGCAAGGCTGGGTCCCAGGAGGGGGTTATTGGGGGTACCTGGAATCCACAAATGCACCTATTCCACTTGAAGGCAGAGCAAGAGGAATCCGGCCTGCCTTACCGGAGCTAAACCGGGTGAACTGGCTGACGTACCTTGAATAAGAGACACCTGGGAGCCTGGACAGCTACAGCAGCCTGGGACCCCAGCAAACAGTAAGTACAATGGCGACTGACTTTTGGCCATTTCAGTGGATGCCTGAGAGCTATTTGGGGCGGGGGAGGGGGGGTGCTCCCTCCACCCTTGAGGCGATGCCAGTGGTTGGGTTTGGGCTTTGATTCCACAGGCCTGGGAGGGCCCCGGCTGCCAAGCATGGCCGAGGGCGTGCAGACCACTCCTGCTGGGCAGCCAGGTCAGGGGAGCCGGAATTCTGGGACCGGGTGTTGTCGGCCAAGGCTGGGTCGCAGGAGCAGGCTGTTGGTGGTACCTTGCATCTGCCTGGGTTCTGAGCCCTAACCACACAAATGCACATACCCCCACCGAAGGCTGTTCTGTGGTGGGAGACAAATAATGCTCACAGACTGATCTTGTCTTTGCGCAGTGTATTTAACACAGGTCCACTGTAAATTTCACGAGCCAATAGCACACAATATAATGTCTTCTGTTAGCCGATAAATTCATAACCTACTCCAACCCAGTGTTAGATTAATGACACTGTTGTTCCAGGCAAGGTGAGATGAAAGGAACAAAGTCCAATTTAAATTGAGGTGTAGGGCGCCTGGGTGGCTCAGTCGGTTAAGCATCTGCCTTCGGCTCAGGTCATGATCCCGGGGTCCTGGGATCGAGTCCCCCATCGGGCTCCCTGCTCCTCAGGGAGCTTGCTTCTCCCTCTGTGTTCTGCCCCCTCTCTCTCATTAATAAACAAAATCTTTTAAATAAATACATAAACTGAGGTGTGCCTTTAGAGGCACTGGCACTCGGAAGAGAAAGCTTAACCAGCCAAGAGTGGACATGCCAGCGAGCAGTACAAAGCTAAGAGCCTCTGTTGATAAAGCACATTGCTAGAGAACAAGGGCGCTGGTGATGACCAGCAAGATGATCTTCTCGCCTCTGCATGGCTTTTGTTCCTGTCAGTAAGAGTCCCCTTATCTCAAAAGGACCTAATTGCCCCAAGGTCTTCAGAGACCTGTTTAGATCAGCAAAGCGTAGCCTTGCCCAGACTGAACGCTCTGGATAGTCCTCACACTCAGTAGTTACAGTCTTCTGTCCCCTTGCCATAGTTGCTGCTTCCTATGTTTTTATTGTTAAGCCCCCCCATGGGGTCCCTCAGCAGCTGATGTACCAAGTTCCTATGGGTAGAAACAGATGAGATGATGACATCCTGACACAATTTTCTTCATTGTTCTATCAAAACCGCTTTTGTTCTAGAAACAACTGTTTTCAGTTCTTGTCATAAACTAGTGGATTTGAAATCAAATCAAGCCAATATACAATAATCCATCCAGTGATTTCAAATCACTCACATGCTTATTTATATTCAGGGCCTAATGTCCTGTAAAAACCTAAGTTCACAAAAATATCCACCCACCCTGGGACTCTACATCACATTCTTAATCACAAAAAAACATATTTGGGGAGTATTTTTCCCTTGACACAGACACATTTACACCATAGTTTAATGAACAGTTTAAGCAACCATATTCCTAATTATGACCAATCTAAGCCTAACAAGGAACCCTTTACCACGATAGCATATCCAATCTTCAAGCAACCAAAAGATAAGTTTCTTAAACCAGGCAGTTTAACAATGACATTTCCAAGGAAAGACCATTTTTACCGAGCTCCAGGGAGTACGCACTTGCATGGCCCCGTCAGGCACATGCCCGACTGCATAACATCAGAATTCAAGGCGGTCATTATCTAGGGAAGGCATGCTTTTGTTCTCTTTCCAATTTTGCGAAGTTATTTTTACTTTATTAGTCCCATCTCCCCAATGTTCCTTTACTTAAGTTTTCTAAAGCATGATTTACATTTATTAATTTTAAGAGGTTGGATGTGAAACATTTCTCCAGTTATTTTAATAGGCCCTTTATCTTGGCCTCAAATAATATTTTTTCCTTCTGTTGTCACATTCATTACCTGTTCTGTTTTTACGCATCCCATTGTGTTGGGTTCATATTTTTCCCTTGACTCCCAATAGGTTAGGGTGAGTTTGGGCTTAGAGTATACTATCCTGGTCCACTTTCCCATATTACATGTAACTAGTTGAGGAGGCGTCAAGGCCGTAGTCCTCAGGACTTGTACTACACGTATGTCCAGAGGTCTTGTACTAATAAAGTTATTTTGGATCCATTCCACCAGCATATCCTTTACAT
The DNA here is from genome assembly GCF_054177405.1 of Leptonychotes weddellii. Lineage (NCBI taxonomy): Eukaryota > Metazoa > Chordata > Mammalia > Carnivora > Phocidae > Leptonychotes > Leptonychotes weddellii. The sequence continues at coordinate 96,708,066 of NC_138369.1, read as the reverse complement.
TTTTTCCTTCTAACATAAGGTGGCTTTCTGTGGCATTCTGATATTGAGAAGACACAAAAATGTGGTACCCCTATGTCACCTGCCTCTAAGAGCCAATGTTATTTTCACAGTCACCCATTGAATCACAGCCCCTAGAATGTATGATATCTACTTTACTTCTGCCTGGGTTGTCTCTTATCTCAGGTGACCACTATTACCCCAAGATTATAGCTGTTCTAAGAATATTCCACATATCAGCCAACCTCAATGGCAACAATTCACCATCTACATTCAGAGAAACATCTTCTGGGGTGCCTGGGCGGCTCAGGCCAGGAAAAGGAAGAGCCTGCTTCTTCCTCTCTCCCTCCCCCGGCTCATGTTCTCTCTCTCTCTTACTTTCTCTCAAATAAATAATCTTTAAACATATATATATATCTTTTATGTCTTTTTTAGTATTGTTAGTTTTAGCATTTTCTGCTTTATGTCAAATTTCCTTTGCTGTATTTCCATGTGAAATTCTGTTTTTTAATATATTGCTAATTTGATCCACTTATGTGCCCAACAGTGACAAAGCTGCTATTGCCAGTGTGTTAAATTCAGATTGGTTTCAAAATTTTTTATTTAAAGATTTTTAATTTATTCATTTGAGACACAGATATAGAGCATGAGCAGGGGAAGAGGCAGAGGGAGAGAGAGAAGCAGGCTTCCCGCTGAGCAGGGAGCCTAATGCGGAGCCCGATGCGGGGCTCGATCCCAGGACCCTGGGATCATGACCTGAGCCGAAGGCAGATGCTTAACCGACTGAGCCACCCAGGCGCCCCTGGTTTCAAAATTTTTGAAACAATGTGATTTAATCAATTTGGAAGTGAGAAAAAGCAGCTACTGTTTTTCCTCAGGTAAACTTCTTGCCAGTCTGATAAGGAATTATAAGGGTTTCTTTCTTTTTAGTGAAGCTGTTATTGGCATAGTGGTAAACTGCACAGTAGGAAAGATGCACACAACTGAGGACAGTCTGGGGCTCTGTATCTGGTTGAAAGTCCTGAATATAAAATTTCAGGGTGTAGGCAATTATATCAGTTCCAGTATGACCATGAGAGGTCTTATTAACGTGGGTTCCCATATTCTTGGAGTAGAAATCTTCGGTGTGGGATAGAAGCCTGATGTGTACCACCAAGGATAATGATATGTTATATGCTAAGTTTCCTGTGTGTCCTCTATACACCTTACAAGTTGTCTCTTTTTTCAAAGTCTGGAAACAGTGACCTTGGACCTATTGTTAATTTTCTAATACGTGACAATGGATTATACAGTGTAAGTTGAGAGTGTTGTAAATGATCATTTTTTGGCCTATTCATATTTAAGTATATAATAACCCATTCGGGATATTCAGCTGCTACTCTTTTAGAATAAACTGCTGCCACACAAAGTAAATCAGGAATTAAATTGGGGTCATTTTCACAGTCTCTGCCATGTATCCAATATTGCACTCAACTCAGTAAGATAAGGGAAAAGTGTAAGTCTGTACTAACCAGACTTGGCCTGTATGCTGGGTTGTATTACCAAGAGACAATTAGTATTTCATGTCAATCTTTATGATCCAAGTCAGCGTCAAATAGGAAGTGTTGATCAGGATCCTCATTGATTCTTGTGGAGATTGAAATGGAGGTTACCACCGCCTCTTCAGCTTTTCTTAGTATTTGGTTTCTCCATTGATTGAAGTTTTCCCAAGAAGTAGATGGTGCTGATAGTGAAGGGAGGGGTGAAAAGGCTGAGCTTGGTGATGCTGGTAATGCAGTTAAGTCTTCAGTCACAATAAGGTGACCAAAATGGCGATCCATGGAGGAATAAGAGGATGTCACAGACTTGAGGTGTATCTGGAGCAGAATGTTCCAGTTTCGAACAGTGGCATGACTGCTATTGCTGGGAGATATCAGAGAAATATCCATAGCTTTACTGAGTATGATAGACAAAGTGACTGTCAGGGAGCAAGAATTCCTGGCCCCTCAAAGGTCCTTCTAGCTGGACTAAGAATCAAATTGACATGAGAGAGATTAACAGGAGAAAACAGAATCTAATTGCGTATGTATGGGAATCCACATAGACATGGAAATTCCAAAGTTAGGCAAAATGAAGTATATATGTCATTCAGAACTTAGGAGAAGGGGGCAGGTGTGTGGGGTTTCAGAGGAAAAGAATGCACTTCACAGGGCAATATGAAGAGCGGGTGTTTGGTAATTAGATGTTTGCCTTTCCATGCAGATGGGGCGCTCAGATAAAATTTACTTCTGTTAATAACCCTTATTCTAGCAAAGACCACCAATTTATATTCTTCTGGGTGGTTAAAGAAGGACAAAAGTTTCTCTTGAGCCCACATGATTTCAAGTGCCTTCAGAACAAAATAGTATGTATGCCAAAGTGGTACATTCTGGGGTGACTGTCCTGAACCCCTTCATGAACAATAGCAAAAAAGGATGGCCTGCAGGCAGCATGGTACACTGACCTGTTTAGTAGTTATAGGGTTAAAGATGCATAGTGGAGTCAGGACTGCAAAACGTAATGTCCTACAAATTTGTAATTCTTCCTTGTTGTTCTTGCCATCTAAGGAATTCTATTGTTTTCATGGTCATTATTGACCATCTTGGTGCAAGCATAATCGCTCTGCATTATACTATGCTAAATATTAGTCTAGTTTTGACAAAATATAGAATGGTGTTCTACATGGCTGAGACTTTTATAGAGGCATATAGTGGTCTTTATTTTGCTGTAGTATGCCTTTTCTTTTGGTCACCCAGTAGGTGTTGTTATGGCAGATGGTATGTCCCCAGTACCATATATGTTTTTATGTTTTTCAGTTAATACTTTCAACTGAGATTCTGGAGTGCTGTTAATACTAATTCCCATCTCTGTCGGCGCCTGCAATATTAATTCACTGGAAGTTTTTCCACCCCTTCTATATCTGTGCCTCTCAGATTGTTTTAGTCTAAGCTTTCATATTCTAGATTGTTAGTAAGTAACTTAAGCTTTTGCTTAAGCAAGCCATGATACCTTTCAACTGATGCAGAGGCAGTTGGGTTACAGGGTAAGAGGAAGTTCCATATTATGTCGTTTCTTAGCCCATTCTTGTATTAGCTTTCCTGTGAAGTGGGGGCCCTGAACTGATTTTATGATGGTTGGAAAACCAGAGCAAAAAAAATCCACATTCCTAAGGCTTCGATGGTGGATTTTTTATCATTTCTCCTGCAAAGATAAGGTAATCCTATTCCTATGTGCCTACAGTGGTGCGTGCATATGGTTTATTCTCTGATTTAGGCCAGGGTTCCATGTAATTAGTTTGTGTAATTTGGAAAGATTGTTATCTTTGACCTTACCCAGATGACTCATTAATGTAATGAAGAATGAATGAATGAATAAGCTTCAAAATGTTGATATTCCTCACATTTCCTAATTTAAAACTGAAGCTATCTGGGAGTTCTATTCGTGTGTCTTTTTGCCAACAGTGTTCCAGTGCCACGTATGCCTGCGTGGCCTGTTTGGTCACGTGCCCAAGCAGTGGTCCTCTCCGTGGGCGTATCTGGGAGTCCATGTTTTATGTTTTGTTGTCCTTCTTGCTTAGATATGCTACATGGTTATTAAAATTGCTTCCGAGTTGGCCTTCTGATGTGCAGAGACCTATATAATCACTATAGAGATGTCATCCAGTGCTATTTTCTGCCATATGTCCTTACCCCATATCTTCTTATATCCTATTTCCCATTTTCCTGGCATGACCTGAACAAAGAGCTATTCATTTACCTACTGGCCGTGGGTCCAAAAATATTTATATACCTCATTCTGATTTTCCTTAACAGAATGTTCAGTTACCAGTTTTATGGCTGCTAATTTAGTCTATTGTACTGATTACCTTCAGCCTGATTCTGATAGACCATTCTTAGTTCTCAAGGCCACAGACTGCCAGCATACTCTGGATAACAGCAGGGAGCCTGATCCATCTAAAACCATACATCCGTTGACTGATGTGGACCAGGGTGGTCCCTCTTGTCCAACTGTTCAACCTTATGCCTTGAAATCCAGCAAGCCCACTACTGGCATTGGGGAGACATTTTTCAGTTAATACAGAGGTCAACCTTTCATCTGGATGCCCCACTCAGATATGTATTATTTTTGTCTTAGGACTTTATGCTCATGAGTAGTTCTCATTTATTTGTCAGGGGTCTGCTTTACCTACTCCAGAAGGGGTTGTTAAAGTATAATTGGTTTATTTTCTATCAGTGGTTCTGTATTTCATAAGGCCTCATAGAATGTCTGGGTGAGCCTTTCAATTGGTTGGTGTATGTTCTCAGACAATAGGAACTCCATAGTGTAAAGCCCAGTCAGGTAAAACTTGGGGTTCTGTGGTGTTTCAGGCCACAGTGATGCTGCTGCAAACTCTTGTGAGTATAGGCACTCTAGTTTATATTTAGAGTCCTCATTAGCTGGTGCCCATGTTTAAACATTCTGACAGCATTTTTCAAATAAAGGCTGCGTCTTGAGTCTCTATCTAAATTCCCTGCTCTTCCTCTTTATTTCATAAATGTGACTTAATATTATCCCCATAGATGGTATGTGCTGTGGCCAATATTCAAACAGTCCTATCCCAGTTTGAGCTGCTGCTTTTGTGGTAGGAGTTGATATGCAATCTATATTGTTTCTGACTGGGTGTGGTATTTTTATGCCTTCAGAGAACCAAATTTTGCCTAGGACTTTCACTGTAGCGTGGGGTCTTTGGATCTCACCTGGGTCAATTTTTCATTTTCGGAGTGTAAGGAATTCCGTTAACTCTTTTTTACTAGTCTG
>NC_138369.1:96680461-96702754 GCF_054177405.1 Leptonychotes weddellii | reverse complement strand
GCCAAAAGGGCCTTGGAGATTTAGGTCTATATGGTCTATTTTGATGAGGTCTATTTATATTAGGTGTAGGCCTGTTTTGTCTCTATACATGCGTGTTAAAGAAAAAGCTTTTATCTTGACTTAGTTCCTCAGCTGTTCTTATCAAGTCAATCAGTTCTCCAGTGTTTCTGGTCCCTGCAAATACTATAAATAATGCTTTGTCTGTGGGGGTTCAGCTTTTAGGATGACTTTTAAATTTGTTCTGGAGCAATGAGGGTGTCTGTCCTCTATTATAAATCATAGTCAAAGGCCTATTTCATTATTGTCTTAGCTTCCCATGCTGTTTTCCAAAGAGATGTTTGAAGGAATAATATCTTACATATAGGCCATCTTAATCTTTTTTTTTTTAGATTTATTTATTTGGCAGAGAGAGAGCAGGAGAGCACAAGCAGTGGGATTGGCAGAGAGAGAGGGAGAAGCAGGCCCCCTGTTGAGCAGGGAGCCCGATGCGGGGCTCGATCCCAGGACCCTGAGATCATGACCCAAGCCGAAGGCAGACACTTAACTGACTGAGCCACCCAGGCGCCCCCAGGCCATCTTAATCTTTAGGTGGCTGCTACCCAGCCAAACCAAATTCCTTATAAATTCATAGTATTTTCTCCAAATGCTTGAAGGTTTTGATTAAATTTACCATCAGTACTAACGGGCCCAAGTTGCACAATCTCTGCTCCTGTAAGGATCAGGTTTTGTCTTCCTTTGGACCCTCTTTCATAGCCACTGGATTTCTGGGTCCAGATCCGTTTGTTGGAGTTCCGTTTTAGTTTTTGTCATTTCTTACCTGTTACAATCTCTCCCTTCAGTTACTCTGAATGGTTCCATAGTATCATTTGTTGTCGTTTTGTCTATTTTCCTGGGCCTAGCCTCTAGTAAGTTAGTTACCAGGGTGAAAGGGTCCAAGTATTCATTGTCCTTAAGGTGTGGATTGGTGCTTTTAAGAACAAAGGACCTGGGTTTCTTCCTTCTCTGGAGATTACTTTTGGTGCTAGTACTTTTCTGTCTATTGGCATGTTACTTTGTGCTTCTAAGAAGTGCACTGAAAAAAATTTTTATTGCTTTTTAAAATACAGGCTATAACTCACTGCATTGGGTGATCAGGCCAACATCTGGAGTTTCCTTAATTATAAGTTTTGTCTGGACTAAGTCTTCCATAGGTCTCCAAGGATCCTCAGGAAATTTATAATCCATTGTACCCCTAAGCCACCTCTTGGGCAATTTTGGTAGAGTTAGTGAGGAACGTTTGCAATTGACCTCCTGCCTTTCGAAGTATTTTTCCAAATATTTCTTATGGAGGCCTGATGATGAGATGCATATAGTGCATATGCCGGCCACAGTGGTCAGAGTTGCCGTGGACCTGTTACACGGCAAGTGTCAAGAGAAACCTGGTCGCAGGAATGGGTCTTGGGGGTACAAGGCATCTGCCTAATTCCCAGCTTTAACCTATTCCAATGTTCATATTCCCCCTAAAGGCAGGGCAGGAGGGATCCGACCTGCCTTACCAGAGCTAAATTGAATGAAATGGCTGAGGTACGTTTCAGTTAAGAGACACATGGGAGCCTTGACGGGTACAGAAACCGAGGAAGCCTACCCCGGTAAGTACAATGGGGTGTACGTTTCAGTGGCTACCTCAGTGATTTGGGGGCAGTGGGCTCCCTTTACCCTAAGAAATGTAGGTGGTTGGGGAGAGGCTGTAGCTGCCAAGTGTGGCTGACAGAGTGCACACTGCTCGTGCAGGGGAGCAAGGTCAGGATAGCCAGGAATCCAGAACTCAGCAATGTCAGGCCAGCCCAGGTCACAGGAGCAGGCTATTGGTGGTACCTGGCATTTGCCCAGTTCCAAGCCCTAACCTACACCGAGGCCCATACTCCCCGCCAAGGCAGAGTTGGAGGAACCTGGGTCACGTTGCTAGGGTTGAGCCAATCTGACTGGCAGAGGTATCCTCCGATGAGATACAGCTGGGGTCCTGGACTACTGATGACACCAGGGACCTCATCAGGCAGCCAGTCCAAACATGGGCCGAATAGCACTAGTTTAAAGCTGACACTTCAGGAATCTCTTCAGGGTAGACTCCCACTCTGCAGGCGGTGCTGCAGGTGGCTGGGGGCCAGCCGGAGCTTCACCAGCCTAGAGGGCCCTTGGCTGCCCAAAGCCAACTGCCAGGGTGCATACTGTACAGCCATGGGCCATGGAGATCAGGGAAGCCAGAGATCTGGAACAGGGTGTCCGGAATGCCCAGCTGTTTAGAGTGGATTCATGGCCTCTGCCTGCAGGAATCTGGACAGTCTTGTCAGGGTGGGGCCGCTAGGATAGGCCTAGGAGCCTTGGCCACTGGTTTGGGAAAGGAAAACTTTTACTCTTCAAGGTTTTTCTAGATTGTCTAGCAATTGAACGAGAGAGGGGAAGTTGTATGATGTGCATACAGAGGCTCAAAAATGAAATTGAGACCCAAAGCAATGACCAGTGCATGCAGCTTTCATGTTTTAGACAAAGAAACCTAAGTCTGTGAGGAATTTAGAGGATAAAGAAAACTTACATTAGTAAGGAATTCTAAACAGAATCTGGGCTGGGGTAGTAAATCAGTAAAAGTAACAAGGTTTGTGTATATAGGCTTCTCTGGCCCTGAATTCCTTGTCTCTGATAAGAATGTCTCTCTACCTCATGGTGTAGGGAGGGGTAACTTTTTTTAAGAGCGAGCCAGCATGTACGTGTGCCCGTGGAGGGGGGCAGTGGGGGAAGATAATCTCCAGCAAACTCTGCACTGAGGCTCAATCCCACAACCCTGAGATCATGACCCAAGCCAAAACCAAGAGTCACTTAACCGAGTCACCCAGGTGCTCCAGGAGGGTACCTACCTTTCACATGAGAGATTTATTTCATGCTTTCTGGAGACAAAGGAAGGTCAGACAGTTCTTCCTACACTGGCTATATTCAAAATAATTAATATGCCATCGTGGCACATTTTGGGTGGCCAGTCCTGGGTCCTGATAATATGTGAACCTTCCAGGAAAGTTTCAGAAGAGGGAACGGAGTCTGGAGATTGTTCCATCTTGTCAAGCCAGTCTCAGTCCTGACAAGGAATCAGTTCAGTTAAACTCACTTCTGGAGATGGTCTCACAGGTATGTTTCCTAAGTTAGGCCTGTGGTTCAAGTAATCAAGTATTAAGTAAAATCTTTAAAAAAAAAAAAAAATGACTTATTTGTCAGAGAGAACACAAGCAGGAGGAGCGGCAGGCAGAGGGAGAAGCAAGGTCCCTGCTCAGCAGGAAGCCCAGTGTGGGACCCGATCCCAGGACGCTGGGATCATGAGCCAAAGGCAGCTGCTTAACCAACTGAGCCACCCAGGCGTCCCTCAATAAGTCATTTCTATAGAGAGAATAAAATAATGGTTAATAATTGGAGCAAATTGTAGATCAGTTTCTCCATTCTGAGGGTAGCCACTTGAGAAGATTTCTAGATGTCCATTTCAAAGCATCTTTAGATAGAGTGAGGGCAGGGAGTCACAATCAGATTTTTCTGGTTTGCAGTTTAAATGTCTCTGGTGATCTCTGTACTGATTGCTCTGTAGTCAAAGATTATCCATACATAAACTGTTGTGATTTCTCTGGTCCCGTGCAGTCATTCTTCAATGCTTCAAAAAAAAAAACAATTTTATTTTTCAATGATTTCAAGTCAAAAGAATGGGAGATTATCAGAAACGTTACTTTGGAAAGATGTAACCAGATGTTTGAGAAACTAGAAGGATTCAGGATCTAGCTTACAGGAAAAAAACAAACCTCAAAGACCGGTAACAGAACTAGAATCTAATATCTAAAAGTTCATAGTTTCAGTTAAAACAATTTTTCTCTAATTATTCCCATCAATTATAACCATAGTAAGATAATTTGTTTGCAAATAATTTCAGTGAATTTAGCTTGATTACATACATTAGTACAGTGAGCGTAGTGACTGATCATGCGGGCTCTTTTAAATCTGCTTTGCTGGAAATTTTCATAAGGCAGCACAGATTGAATTTTTAACAGCCTCTTGAGGCTAAGACATAATGCCATCATGCTTTGCCTGCAATACCTACTGACTTGAGTTACTTCCTTTCTTAACAGGGTCCCCAAAATATCCTGAGGTTCTGCACCTGCCTGGAAGTGGCCTTCCTTTACTTACCTGGTAAGGATGTTGAAATCCCTGTCAGCCAGGTATCACACTGATATTTCCAAGGCATGTTATTGGCTCCATAAAGTTAACCTTAGTTCCTTAAAGCTGTCTGGTCATATCTGAGCCTATGCAGATCTCAAATATGACATTCCTGTCAAAACCTTAGATTCTAATTGAGCATAAATACATATATTTCCATGTGTGTATAAAATGACTCACTGAGAGTTTCCAAATTCTGAGGGAATCAGGTAGGCAGAAGATCATTATTTCAATTTTGCTCACAAAGGTATAATTTACCAAATTGCTGAGGAAAGGTTTTCCTACATCTGGAAAAGAAGGTTAAAAAAAAATTGTAATTCTCCATTTATTCAGTCCCATTTGTAATTCTGTTGATTTTGATCTTCTGTTTTATAAAGCTATGGGTTTCTCCATTAGAGTTCTCTAAATTCCTATACTCAGTTCAAATGGTATGATCTTAAGTTATTAGAGACCTGTAGTCTAGAGATTCATCAGTCTTTTCCCTGAATCTCCTTAAAGATGAAGCACTTTTGCAAAAGCATCAAGGTAAAACAGCTGTCTGTAAATGACAAAAAGGCTTAGAAATGGTAATGATTAAAGATCTGATTAGCATTCATTACAATGCAATTGCAAAGAAACTGGGTTATTTCTATGATACTCAGCACTTCAAGATAATAGAATTATACAACATAGGATTATATAATATACCCAGACATTTCTAGAATACTTAATTATATTTATGGAAATATAATCTAAGAAAGTTTAGCATCACTTATTTGACAATGAGTCTCCTGTAACTTAATTAACATCTTTCTTTTATGAGGAGGACAAAGCTTTGAAATCTTCCAGGGAGGGGTGCCTGGGTGGCTCAGTCGGTTAAGCGTCTGCCTTCAGCTCAGGTCATGATCCCAGAGTCCTGGGATTGAGTCCCGCGTTGGGCGCCCTGCTCAGTGGAGAGCCTGATTCTCCCTCTGCCTACTTGTGCTCTTTATCAAATAAATAAATAAAATCTTCCAGGGATCCTCTGGGAAATTGCAAACTCAATAAGACTTCATTTTAGAATTTCATTTTGGGAGGTTTGTCAAAAAAAAACAAAATTCAGACTTTTCATTAAACAATCACAGATCACTATAAAATAATAGTTATCCATTTAACTATAGTTTTTCCTAAGTAATCAAAGACTTGAAGATAAAACAGACTTTTTCTAGATAGATTACATTAAAAGTTAAACCCCTTTTATAATTTATTAAAAGCAGAATAAATTTTGTACTAGCTTTTTTTTTTTTTTTTTTTTTAAAGATTTTATTTATTTGAGAGAGAGAGAGCAAGTGCATGAGCAGGGGGAGGGGCAGAGGGAGAAGCAGGCTTCCCGCGGAGCAGGGAGCCGGATGTGGGGCTCGATCCCAGGACCCCGGGACCATGACCTGAGCCGAAGGCAGACGCTTAACGACTGAGCCACCCAGGCGCCCCGTACTAGCTTTTTATATTAAATTTAAATAAATCATTTTAATCTTATCCAGCATGGCCATATGTTAAAATTCATTTTAAAGATTCCTTGTTCACAAATGTTTTAAGACTTTTTTTCACATTTAGTCTCACTTTCAGATCTCTTTACCAAAAACACATGTCCTACTTTTCTTGCATATGGAGTTTCCCCTTATTTTTAGTAGTTCTAAACCACAGAAACTTTATAGTGAAAAATAAGTTGTAAGCAATTGTGAACTGTTACATTTACTTAGTGCATTTTAGATTGGCAAATTATGAATATATTCATACATTTCTAGAAATGTGCTTCTTCATAACAATCTTCCAATAAAAGTTTTTTCTACCAAAAGACTGTTTACTAGAGACTCAAGTTTGTGATAGGGAAGCCAAAAGAATAGATTAACATATCAGTAATTAATGTTTTACTCTATCTTATTGGTAAATAAGTTAATATCTAGATGAACTCATCACTTAGCAAAGCTTTAAGGTTTTAGGCTACCAAAAAGACTTTGTAAATAAACTTTTAAAATAGTTTCTCCACAAAGTCAGCCACTCTTTCATGTTTTCTGTTGTTGTAGAAAAATTCTATAACCTGATCAAACTTCCAGGGAAGATGTCAGAGTAGGAGGATCCTAGGCTTACGTCATCCCCTGGATATACCAGGATTACACACACATCACTGTAAATACCCCAGAAAACCACACAAGGACTGACAGAACAGACTTTTCATAGTTAATCTTAGATAAGAAGCCACATTAAGAATGCCTAGATACATGGACACCTATGGGGACAAGCCCAAACCCCACCCCTCCTTTCTCCTATGAATCTGCCCCCATCCAACCAGCCACACTGGGCAGGAGTTCCTCCAAAACAGCTCCAGGCATTTTTCCACAGCAGGGTTCTTCCTACAAGCAGATGGGTGCAAACTTTGCCTACACTGTACATCCCGCCCTTGTGTTCTCCTGCAGACTGTCCCATCTGACCCACCCAAGAATCCATCCGAAGTGGCACCACAAGCATGGCAGTGTGCAAGCAGCCCTGAGAGGAGCCAGCACCACTCCCAAGTGCCTTAGGGAAAGTGGAAGATAACCATACACACTAGTTTGCAGCCCCAGCAGTGGGCTTGGGGCAGATATCTGGTCCGACTGCAGGTCCCACCCACCACCAAATGCCTCTCAGGGGACAATGCTGGGAGAGCACCCTGCAGTTCAGTGCAGCCACAGTTCTGGCAAATGAGCTGAGGGCAGGCATCTGGTCTGCCCCAACTCAAGCCCATTGTGGCCCCAGACTGGCCCCTTAATAACATAGGGACCAAACCCTGCCCATAACAGGCAAAGAGACATTGCAGATAACTGGACTGAAGTTAAATGCATCCCAACTACAACAGTAGGGTACACACAATACGCATAGCAGATAACCCTGAAACATTAGGTTCTGCTGCCTAGGAGATATCACATTGCAGGGCACCACAGGACCTCCTCTTCATAAGACCCCTGATTTCAAAAGCAGGAAACATAGCTGAATTTCCTAACACATAGAAAGACAGAAAGTTAGACAAAATGAGGAGACAGAGGAATATGTTCCAAATGAAAGCACAAGACAAACTCACAGAAAGAGAACTTAACATAAAGGAGATAAGCAATATGCCAGATAGAGAATTCAAAGTAATGGTCATAAAGATACCTACTGGACTTGAGAAAAGAGTGAGGGAATCTCAGAAAATATTAAAAAGAACCACTCAGAGATGAATTCAATAAGTGAAATTAAAAATACACTAGATGGAATAAATAGTGGACTAGAGGAAGCAAAAGGAATGGATCGGTGACCTAGAGGACAGAGTAATGGAAAACTAAATGGAATGAGAAAAAAAAAATATTAGAAAATGAGAATAGGTTAAGGGAACACAGTGACACCATCAAGTATAATAACATGCACATTATAGGGATCACAGAAGAAGAGAGAAAGGGGGCAGAAAATTTATTTCAAGAAATAGCTGAAAACTTCCCTCATCTGGGGAAGACAACAAATCCAGATCCAGGAGGCACAGAAAGCCCCCGACAAAATCAACCTAAGGAGGTCCACACCAAGACACATAATAGTTAAAACAGCAAAAAATACTGATAAAGAATTGTAAAAGTAGCAAGAGGGGTGCCTGGGTGGCTTAGTAGGTTAAGCGTCTGCCTTTGGCTTGAGTCATGATCTCGGGGTCCTGGAATCAAGCCCGTATTGGGCCCTCTGCTCATCAGGGAGTCTCCTTCTCCCTCTCCCCCTGCTCATGATCTCTCTCTCATAAATGAATAAAATCTTTAAAAACATGTTCTCTTTTTTTTTTTTTAAGATTTTATTTATTTATTTGACAGAGAGAGACACAGCGAGAGAGGAAACACAAGCAGGGGGAGTGGGAGAGGGAGAAGCAGGCTGCCCGCTGAGCAGGGAGCCCGATGTGGGGCTCGATCCCAGGACCCTGAGATCATGACCTGAGCCGAAGGCAGACATTTAATGGCTGAGCCACCCAGGCACCCCAAAAAGATGTTCTCTATTAAAAAAAAAAAAGTAGCAAGAGAAAACAGTTACATACAAGGGAAATCCCACAAGACTATCAGCTGATTTTTGGCACGATATATTCAAAGTTCTAAAAGGGAAAAATCTGCAGCCAATAATACTCTATCCAGCAAAGCTATCATTAAGAATTGAAAGGGAGTTTCCCAGGACCCCCCCAAAAAAAATATTACAGAAATTCATGCACACTAAATGAGCCTTACAAGAAATGTTAAAGGGGATTCTTTGAGTGGAAAGGAAAGAACATAAGCAGGAGTATGAAAAGTAGGAAAGGGAAAATCTTCACAGGTACATGTAAACATGATAAAAATAGTATATGAATCCCTTATAAAACCAATAGAGGTTAAAGCACAATAGCAGTAAAATCAAATATATCTATGAAAATCAGTCAAGGCATTCACAAAATAAAAGAATGTAAAGTATGAAAACATACCTAAAATGTGGGGTGGAGGGAATAAAATGTTTTTAGAATGAGTTCAAACTTTAGTTCAAACCATCAATTTAATATAGACTGCCATACACATAGGATATTATATATAAACCTAATGGTAGCCACAAATCAAACCACAGACGTAATGGTAACCTGTCACAGATATGCTTGGATTCCTTTCTTTTTAGTTTTTGCATATCACTAAAGAAAGCCATCAAACCACAAGATAGCAAAAAAGGAACAGAGAAGAACTACAAAAACAAGCATAAAACAAGTAAGATAATGACAATAAATACACACTTATTGATAATTACTTTGAATATAAATGGACTAAACTACCTAAAAAAAAAAAATAGGGTGACAGATGGATAAAATAGCAAGACCCATCTATATGCTGCCTGCAAGAGACTCATTTCAGACCTAAAGACATATGCAGACTGGAAGAGAAGGGATGGAAAAACATTTATCATGAAAATGGAAGTGAAAAGAAAACTGGGGTAACAATACTTATATCAAACAAAATAGACTTTAAAACAAAGACTAGTAATAAGAGACAAAGAAGTACACTACATAATCATAAAAGGAACAATTCAACAAGAAGGTATAACAATTGTGGGGATACCTAGGTGGCTCAGTCAGTTGGGTGGCTGAGTCTTGATTTCGGCTCTGGTCATGATCTCAGGGTTCTGGGATGGAGCCCTGCATCAGGCACTGTGCTCAGTGGGGAGTCTGCTTGAGGATTCTCTCTCTCCCTCTGCCTCTCCCTCCCCCTCTCTAAAATAAATAAAATCTTAAAAAAAAAAAGGTATAACAATTGTAAATATTTATGCATCCAACATGGGAGCACCCAAATACATAAAGCAGCTAGAACAAACATAATGGAAGAAGTCAGTAGTAATGTAATAATAGTAGTGGGTTTTAACACCACACTTACATCAATGGACAGATCACCTAGACAGAAAATCAACAAGGAAATAATAGCTTTGAATGACACATTGGCCCAGATGGATTTAACAGATATCTTCAGAACATTCCACACCAACAGAGCAAAATACACATGCTTTTCAAATGAACATGGAAAATTCTCCAGAATAGATCACATTAGGTCACAAATCAAGTCTCCAGAAATTCGAAAAGACTGAAATCACAACATTCATCTTTTCTGACCACAATGCTGTGAAACTAGAAATCAACCACAAGAAAAAAATCTAGAAAAAGCACAAATACATGGAGATTAAATAACATGCTACTAAACAACAGATGGGTCAATGAAGAAATCAAAGAAGAAATAAAAAACATGGAGACAAATGAACATGAAAACATAATGGTCCAAAATCTTTGGAATGCAGCAAAAGCTATTCTAAGAGGGAATTCTATAGTAATACAGGCCTACCTCAAGAAACAAGAAAAAAAACTCTCTTGTCTGATTGCTGTGGTTAGGATTTGCAAGACTATGTTGAATAAAAATGATGAAAGTGGACAACCTTGTCTTCGTCCTGATCTTAGAAGAAAAGCTCTCAGTGTTTCACCATTGAGTATGATGTTCTAAACCTAACTTTAGACCTAAAGCTAGAAAAAGAGGAACAAAGCCCAAAACTAGCAGAAGGAAGGAAATAATGATTAGAACAGAAACAAATTAGAGATTTTAAAAAAAAGAACAGATCAATGAAACCAAAAGACAGTTCTTTGAAAATATCAACAAAATTGATAAACCTTTAACCAGACTCAAAAAGAGAGAGAGAGAGAAGGAGAGAGGACTTAAATAAAATCAAAAAGGAAAAAGGAAAAATAACACCACAGAATATAAAGGATTGTAAGAGAATGTTATGGAAAATGATGTGCTAACAAATTGGACATCCTAGAAGAAATGAATAAATTCCTAGAAACCTATAACCTCCCTAAACTGAATCAGGAAGAAATAGAACATTTAAGCAGACTGATTACTAGCAATGAAATTGAATCAGTAACCCAAAAACTCCTCATAAACAAAAATCCAGGATGAGATGGCTTCACATGTGAATTCTACCAAACATTTAAAGAAGATACTCTCTTCCAGAAAATAGAAGAGGAAGGGAAAGCTTCCAAATTCATTTTATGAGCATTACCCTGATAACAAAACCAGATAGACACCAGAAAAAAAAGAAATCTAAAGGCTAATATCTCTGATGAACATATTATGGAAAATCCTCAATAAAATATTAGCAAACCAGATCTAACAATAAAAAAATCATTCACCATGATCAAGTGGAATTTATTCCTGGGCTGCAAGGTAGTTCAATATTTACAAATCAATCAATGTGATACATCATGTTAAGAAGAGGAAGGATAAAAAATGATATGATCATTTCAATAGATGCAGAGAATGTATTTGACAAAGCACAACATCCATTCATAATAAAAACTCTTAACAGAGTAGGCTTAGAGTGAACATACCTCAGAATAATAAAGGCCATCTATGAAAAACTCACAGTGAACATCATACTCAATGGTGAAACACTGAGAGCTTTTCTTCTAAGATCAGGACCAAGACAAGGTTGTCCACTTTCATCATTTTTATTCAACATAGTCTTGCAAATCCTAACCACAGCAATCAGACAAAAGAAAGGAATAAAAGGCATCCAAATCAGTAAAGGAAAAGTAAAACTTTCACTATTTGGAGATGACATGATACTATATATAGAAAACCCTAAAGACTCCACCAAAAAACTACAGAACTGATAAATGAATTCAGTAAGACTGCAGGATACAAAATCAATGTGCAGAAATGTGTTGCATTTCTATATGTCAATCATGAAGTAGCAGAAAGAGAAATTAAGAAAATAATTCCATTTACAATTGCACCAATACACATACACACACACACACCTAGGAATAAACTTAAAAGACCTGTACTGTGAAAACTATAAGACACTGATGAAAGAAATTGAAGATGACACAACAAATGGAAAGATTTTCCATGCTCATGTTCTGAAGGAATATTGTTAATATGTCCAGACTACCCAAAATAATCTACAGATTTGAGGCAATCCTTATCAAAATAGCAATAGCAATTTTCACAGAACTAGAACAAACAATCCTAAAATTTGTATGGAACCACAAAAGACCCCAAACAGCTAAAACTGTCTTGAAAAAGAAAAACAAAACTGGAAGTTCCAGACTTCAAGTTATATTACAAAGCTGTAGTAATCAAAAACAGTATGGTACTGGCACAAAAATAGACACATAGATCAATAGAACAGAATAGAAAATCCAGAAATAAACTCAATTATATGATCAATTAATCTTTGCTAAAAGAGGCAAGAATATGCAATGGGAAAAAGATAGCCTCTTCAACAAATGGTGTTGGGAAAACTATACAGCTACATACAAGAAAGAAACTGGACCACTTTCTTACACCACACACAAAAGTAAACTGAAAATAGATTGAAGACCTACATGTGAGACCTAAAACCATAAAACTCCTAAAAAAACATAGGCAGTACGTTTTGCACACTGCTTTTAGCAACATATTTATGGATATGTCTTCCGAGGCAAGGGAAACAAAAGCAAAAATAAGCTATTGGGACTACATCAAAATAAAAAGCTTCTGCACAGCAAAAGAAACAATCAACAAAACCAGAAGACACCCTACTGAATGGGAGAAGATATTTGCAAATGACACATCTGATGGGTTAGTATCCAAAATATATAAAGAATTTAAACAACTCAACACCAAAAAAACAAATAATGCAATGAAAAATGGGCAGAAGCCATAAACAGACATTTCTGCAAAGAAAACCCACGGATGGGCTACCTTGCAGCCCACAGATGGCGAACAGACACATAAAAAGATGCTCAATATCACTTACCACCAGGGAAATGCAAATCAAAACTACAATGAGATGTCACCTCACACCTGTCAGAATGGCTAAAATCAACAACAGTAGAAACAACAGGTTTTTGGCAAAGACGTGGAGACAAAGGAACTCTCGTACACTGTTGGTGGGAATGCAAACTGGTGCAGCCACTGTGAAAACAGTATGGAGGTTCCTCAAAAAGTTAAAAATAGAAATACCTTATGATTCATTAATCTCACTACTGCATATTTACCCAAAGAATACAAGAACACTAATTCAAATGATACATGCACCCTTATCTTTATAACTACATTATTTTCAAAAGCCAAGATATGGAAGCATCCCCAGTGTCCATCAACTGATGAATGGATAAAGAAGAGGTGGTTATATATAGAGAGAGAGGGAGAGAGAATAGAATATTACTCAGCCATAAAAAAGAATGAAATCTTGCCATTTACAACAACATAGAGGGAACTAGAGACTATAATGCTAAGTGAAATAAGTCAAAGACAAATACGCTATGATTTCACTCATGTGGAATTCAAGAAATAAACAAGCAAAGTGAAAAATAAGAGAGAGGGGAGAGACAAATCAAGAAACAGACTCTTAACTGTAGAGAACAAAGAGATGGTTACTGGAAGGGAAATGAAGGGGCATGGGTTAAACAGGTGATAGGAATTAAGGAGGGCACTTGTGATGAGCACTGGGTGACATATGGAAGTGTTGAATCACTATATTGTACACCTGAAACTCACACTGTATGTTAGCTGGAATTAAAGTAAAGAATTAAAAGAATTTGAAGAATTAAAAGAATTTAAAATTTTAAGAATTTAAAAGAATTAAAATAAAAACTTAAAAAATAAAATTTTTTTCTCAAGAGTTTTGGCGTATTTGCTATTTAATTTTTTCCTTTTTTTTTCTTTTCCAAAGTACAGGATAATTTTCGCCCTATATCATGATCTTCTATAATATCTAGAAAAATTTGAAAGAAATAGGCAAGCTTTGGGGATTGGTAAAGATAGTAGGCTTTGGTTTCTAGAGTTGTATTTCTGGTTTGTAAGGATTTGCAAGAAAAAGACCATTGTTCCTAATTTCCCCCAAGAACTGGATTACATCCTGAAAATCAAGGGACTGACCCACTTTTCTAATTTAGTTTGCTACTTTATATCTGGGAAAATTTTAACTAAAATTAGAATCAAAATTTGTGTCTTTGTAAAGACTGTATAAAGTGTTTTAACAAAAGCCTTCTTTCTTAGTATAAAATTCAACCTTGGCTTCTATCAGCCCCTGAATATTGGCCTTTAGCTGATTAACATAGGAGGGCCTAGGAGAAATTTTGATCAGCTCTTTTCTTTGTGAGGGAGGGGTTGTGAATGGTTAGTAATCTAATTTCTCTCTAAATTTGGTAGGATCTTCTTAAACTGGAGGTAAAAGGGTCTTATAATTTTAAAGATCTGTTGCTGTTCAGGGGACATATTTTTTTTTTCAGTGAGGGGTATAGGATACATCTGCAAAACACATTGCATAAAAATGTCTGAAACTGGGGTGCCTGGGTGGCTCAGGCAATTGAGCATCTGCCTTCGGCGCAGGTCATGATCCCAGGGTCCTGTGATTGAGCCCCGCATCAGGCTCCCTGCTCCACGGGAAGCCTGCTTCTCCCTCTCCCACTCCCCCTGCTCGTGTTCTCTCTCTCGCTGTGTCTCTCTCTGTCAAATAAATAAATAAAATCTTAAAAAAAAAAAAATGTCTGCCTTGGGCTCAGGTCATGATCCCAGGGTCCTGTGTTAGAGCCCCACGTAGGGCAGGGCAGGGAGCCTGCTTCTCCTTCTCCCTCTGCCCCTCTGCCGGCCCCCCAAATGTGCTAACACTCTCATAAATAAATAAATAAATACATACATACATACATACATACATAAATAAATACTTAAAAAAAAAATGTCTGAAGCTGACAGAGCCTGATTACAGAGCCTTGAAAAGTAGGAAAAAATGCAAGGAACAGGTTCTGCTAAGTTTTCTTCCTAGCTTTTAAGCATTTACAGGAATAACCTGGGTATTTGGGGCCTATAGATTAGGCCAGACAGCTCTCTGTAAGGAAATGCAAGTTGAAACAGGCAGTCGGGAGCCAGATTTCAAGAAGGAGAATTTACTTTGGATGTGGACATTAATTTTTGTCTTAAGTCCGTCTAATTTCTGTTTTCCATCTTGTCAAGAAAGTCCCTAAGGCTAGCCATTATACTGATAATAAAACTGGTAACCAAGGAGTTAACCAGGCAGATAAGCAAATATCTGCTTGTTCTTGGAATGCTGTCTGCCCCCAAGTTCCTATAAGATTATATCCTCGCCTGATGCCAAAACAATTGAGTGTTAATTTAGTTGTTTTGCAGGAACTCAAGTTTTCATCAAGAAGCCAGCCAGAACCAGTCAGGACCACTGAACTCCTCTTTGAGCACAACAAAATGAAATTAACCCTCCTTGATTTGGTTACTTTCTTTATCTGATTTTGAGTAGCATAGCTCCTTTCCCATTTACCCAGACTCTTTTCTGCTTTCCTTTAAAACAAACAAACAAACAAAAACAAAAAAAAACTCGAGTCTCCCTCTCAGAGAGATGGTTTTGGAGCTGTTCTCCCATCTCCTCATTTGGCAGCCTTTCAAATAAACTGTTGCCACATGCTCAATGCCTCAGTGATCGACTTTGATGGACATCGGGCACATGAATTTGAGTTGGTTACAATAAGACAATGAAGAACTCTCCATAAAGAGGAGCCCCTGGGTGGCTCAGTCACTTTAGCGTCTGCCTTCGGCTCAAATCATGATCCCCTGGGATCAAGCCCCACATCGGTCTCCCTGCTAAGCGAGGAGCCTGCTTCTCCCTCTCCCTCTCCCTCTGCCCCTCGCCCCTGCTTATGCGCTCTCTCTTACTCTCTCAAATAAAAAATTCTTAAAAAAAAAAAAAAAAGCCTTCTCCATAAAGAATTTTTTCCTTCAAATATAGCTAATCTAAAGGATCCATCATTTGGCCATTCATGAGTAGAATCTTAAATCTCAATACCAACTCAAATAAGCCTTCTTTCCTTCTTTCTTATTAACATGTAATGTACTGTTTGTTTTAGAGGTAAAGGTCTGTGGTTCATCAGTCTTAACACAACTCACAGCGCTCACCATAGCACACACCCTCCCCAAATAAGCCTTTTTATGGAAAGACCCAGTGGAAACGTTCCTGGCTTAGACCATGGACACAAGAGGTGTTTCTGGAGAGGACAAAGATGATCAGCCCTAATGATCCAAAAGTTTTCTCCCCAAAATGATCTAAGATGGCAAAAGCCCTCTTTGCATGGGTTGTAAGGCTAGGGTAGTGAAGAGTACCTCTGGCCTCCCATCAATACGTGGCATGCCTCCAGGCACCAGCTCACTGACCTGTGCCACCAGGCGGGCACCGCTGGAGCAAGGAAGGTTGGGGCCACAGGGTTCCCTTATGTGCTGGGACCTCGCACGAGAAACTCCCCTGAGCACAGCTGGACAGAGAGAGTGCCGCTGGTAACTCTGTGCCTCAGAAACCGTCCACTTGGCCACCACAGTACACCACAGTGAGGGCACCCTCCAGATGGCAGTGGCCACAAAGCCAAGGTTTCAGGACATTAAAAATGTGAAAGGAAAAAACCCTTTTCTTTTGTTTTAACATAGCCGACTCAAAGCAAAGTTTATCTCAACAGATGCCAGTCTGATGAGAACTATTAACTCATGAGTCTGTAAGGCTGTCTTCAACAATAGGCTTATAAGGGCCTATCCCCTGCATTCTTTCCCTATGCTAGTTCCTTTTTATAACGAAACAAAAGATGGAGACAAAGAAAAAGTGACCATCTCTGGGAGGAAATAGATCAGTTAAATCAAGAGTACTCCACCAAATTTACCAGAGTCGTGACACCTAAAGGAATAGCTAACATAAATTTAGAAAGAGAAAAAGGGCTCTCACTCCATTAGACTCTGCAGACAGAGATCCGGAAAGCTCATCAATGAGCAATGTCCAGCCAGGAAAGTTTGTCCTGCTCACTCCATAAACTGTTGGAAAAGAAAAAGATTTCTTTACCTCCTGGTGCAGGAAAGGTACCTTTCACACAGGGGATTTATTTCACACAGGAGATTACTTACTACCCCATTTCTTAAGTAACTTTAATTCAAAATAACTAATATGCCATTGTGGAAAATTTGGGGAGCAGCCATCCCTGGGCCCCTATACTGGTAAACCTGGGACTCTGTCAGGCAGCTAGACTAAATGGGGATTGACTGTCACCAGTTTAAAGCTGGCTCAGAAAGATTTTCAAGGGGCTGGCATCCCACCCTGGAGGCTATGCAGGCTTATGGGGTTGGCCTAGGCTCCCAAGCCCTGGAGGGCGCAGCTGCCCAAGACCAGCTGACTGGCATGTACTGCAGGTGCATTGGCCATGCAGATCAAGGAGACCAGGGACCTACTACAGAGCAAATGTTGCAGTAGCCCAGGTCACAGGAGTGGGCTTTTGGGGGTATAACTCCTCTAATTCCAAGCCCTAACCTACACAAATGTGCATAACCTTCCTGAAGGTAAAGCTGCAGGAATACGGACTGCCTTGCTATGACTGGGCTGGGGGGCTGGGGGGTATTGGCCTAGACATTCTCCACTAAGAGACACCTCAGAGCCTTCAATACTGGTAATCCTGGGACCCCATCAGGCAGCCTGTCCAAATGGAGACTGTCACCTGTTTAAAAATGTTGCTTCAGAAAGATTTTGGGGAGGGGTGGTGAATTCTCACTGCCTTGGAGTCTATGCAGGTGGTTTCAAACAACCTGAGCTTAAGAGCCTGGAGGGCAGGGCACCTGGGTGGCTCAGTTGGTTAAGCGACTGCCTTCGGCTCAGGTCATGATCCTGGAGTCCCGGGATCGAGTCCCGCATCGGGCTCCCTGCTCGGCAGGGAGCCTGCTTCTCCCTCTGACCCTCCCCCCTCTCATGTGCTCTCTGTCTCTCTCATTCTGTCTCAAATAAATAAATAAAATCTTTAAAAAAAAAAAAAAGCCTGGAGGCCTTGGCTGCCTAAGCGCATCTGAAAGGGTACATATGCTGGGTGTAAAGCTCAGGGTAGCCAGAGACCTGTTAAAGCACAAGTGTCAAGAGAGGCTGGAGCACAGGAACAGGCCCTTAAGGGTACAAGGATTCCACCTCAATTCAAGATTTAACATACATAAATGTGTATGTCAGAGATAGAAGAAACTGGACTGCCTTACCAGGGTGGGGCCTGGTGGACTGATGAGACATCCTCTAATAAGAAACACCTGGGAGCCTTGATTACTGGCTCTGGTCTAGAAATCCAGTTTTCTTCAGTGATGCCTTCAAGGTTATTATGCTCATATGTTTAAGTAAGGGCTTGGAATTAGGCAGAGGCTATGGACCCCTAAGAACCCACTCTAGAGATCTGTATTCTCCTGACACTGTCCAGTTCCAGGTCCCTGGCTTCCCGGACATGCATGACTGGTACATGCCCTGTACACACCTGCTCAGCCAGGCTGGGGGAGCCAAGGTGCTCCCGGGCTGTAGAGCTAGGCTAGTCCCCAACCACTTGCATAGCCTCCAGAGCAAAGGAAACCTCCTGAAAATCTTTCTGCAGCAGCAACTTTACACTGGTGGCAGTCCCATTTGGACTGGGTGCCAGTGGGGTCCTGGCCTTCCCAGCAATCAAGACTCCCAGGTGTCTCTTAGTGAAGGATACCGTGGCCAGCCAGACTAGACCCATCCTGGGAGGACAGTCCAGATCCCTCCAAGTTTGCCTGTGTTGTGTATTAGTTTGATCTAATTTTAAGTATACTGGTTTTATGAAAAAGGAAAACAATGTTTTTCAAAGTCGAGTTATTTTCATCAAAGAATGAAGTAAGCTGGTCAGGAATCATCTCATCCATTCTGACAACAACGAGTAGCTCAGCTGCTGAGGGGCCCCCTTCATATATGGAGAAGCAACTATGGCAAGGAGACGTGTAGACTGTAAATACTGACAGTATGTGAGGACTCATCCAGAGTGTTCAGTCTGGGCAAGGCTTCGCTTTGCCGATCTAAAATAGCATTGTGAAGACCTTGGGAAAATCAGCTCTTGCAACAGCTCTTGCTAGGCCCAGGAAAATAGACAAAAGGACAACAAATGATACTATGAAACCAATCAGAGTGACTGAAGGGAGAGATTCGCCAGCTGTGTTGTCAGCCAGCCCCTCGCCCATCACCGTCAGCACCGTGCGCTAGCTACCAGGACTTCTACTTTTCCCTTGGCCGCTGGACGTCAGCCGCAGTTGGCGAAGCCACCTCTCCGAAGTACCATCTCCTATAAAGGTACATCTCAACTAAATTTGGACTTTATTCCTGTCATCTCCCCTTGCCTAGAACAATAGTTTGATTCATCTGTCATTGGTTTGGAGTCTGTAATTTCCTCATTGGCTTTATTGAAAGACATTATCTTGTATGTGTTTAGCTTGTGAAATTCCACAGTGAACCTCTGTTAAATAAATTGTTGGCAAAGACAAACTCAGTCTCTGAGCATCATTAGCCTACCAAAACAAAACAACAGAAATGGCAACCCACTCCCCCAAATAATAATTAACACTGGTGGGTACTCCGTGCCAAATTTGAAATACAGGTTGACAAATTACACTAAATATATAATTGACCAAAATATGGTACAGCCCAAACGGGATTGACAAACTTAATACACTGTTTACCACCTATGGCATTCTACTGAAATTACAAACAGCCTTTGTTTTTTGTTTTTTTGTTTGTTTGTTTGTTAAAGATTTTTTATTTATTTGACAGAGAGAGACACAGCGAGAGAGGGAGCACAAGCAGGGGGAGTGGGAGAGGGAGAAGCAGGCTTCCCGCCGAGCAGGGAGCCTGATGTGGGGCTCGATCCCAGGACCCCAGGACCACGACCCGAGCCGAAGGCAGACGCTTAACGACTGAGCCACCCAGGAGCCCCTACAAACAGCCTTTGAATAGACACAATTTATGGAACCGTTACAGTTTGGATACTAACACTGGCCACAACAACTAATACTGCTTTACCATACTATAAACCACTTGGAATGCTCTATGAGGTCTCTCTATGATAAAATATGTTCTTGATCACTAAACAGAAATAGAGGAGGGCAGTAACAAATGGGCCTCACTCACTAACCCTACCGAAATTGCCCAAGAGGTGGTTTAGGGGTATGATGGATTATAAAATTATCTTCTGAGGATCCCTGGAGACCTATGGAAGACTTAGTCCAGACAAAACTTATAATTAAGGAAACTCCAGATGTTGGCCTGATCACCCAATGCAGTGAGTTATAGCCTGTATTTTAAAAAAGCAATAAAAATTATTTTTCAGTGCACTTCTTAGAAGCACGAAGTAACATGCCAATAGACAGAAAAGTACTAGCACCAAAAGTAATCTCCAGAGAAGGAAGAAACCCAGGTCCTTTGTTCCTAAAAGCACCAATCCACACCTTAAGGACAATGAATACTTGAACCCTTTCACCCTGGTAACTAACTTACTAGAGGCTAGGCCCAGGAAAATAGGCAAAACGACAACAAATGATACTATGAAACCAATCAGAATGACTGAAGGGAGAGATTGTAACAGGTAAGAAATGACAAAAACTAAAACAGAATTCCAACAAACGGATCTGGACCCAGAAATCCAGTGGCTATGAAAGAGGGCCCAAAAGAAGACAAAACCTGATCCTTCTTTTCCGTCTGGGCTGCCGACATGCCATCCAGACTGAGGAAGACCCGGAAACTTTGGGGCCACGTGAGCCACGGCCACGGCCGCATCGGCAAGCACCGGAAGCACCCAGGAGGCCGGGGTAATGCTGGTGGCATGCATCACCACAGGATCAACTTTGACAAATATCACCCAGGTTACTTTGGAAAAGTTGGCATGAGACATTACCACTTAAAGAGGAACCAAAGCTTCTGCCCAACTGTCAACCTTGATAAACTGTGGACCTTGGTCAGTGAGCAGACACGGGTAAATGCCGCCAAAAACAAGACTGGAGCTGCTCCTATCATTGATGTGGTGCGATCGGGCTACTACAAAGTTTTCGGAAAGGGAAAACTCCCAAAACAGCCTGTCATCGTGAAGGCCAAATTCTTCAGTAGAAGAGCAGAGGAGAAGATTAAGGGTGTCGGGGGCGCCTGCGTTCTAGTAGCTTGAAGCCACGTTTGTGGGGGGGGGGGTTCATTAAATGCTAACAAGTGCTTTTCTCTTCTGGTCTGGGTGTAAATTCTTTAGCACCCCTCCCTCCTTACCTGTACATCAGAAACCCACCTAACAGATTCTAGGAGTAAGGGTATGAGGGCCTGAGACCCTTTGCCAACTCCCCTCAGAAAGTGTGAAAGAGAGCGTCAGCACTTAGAGGACTTGGCCCAATACCTAACTTGAACATTTTCATTTATAAAGTGAGAATGATAGCACATGTAGTTGAAAGGCCAGTTTGCATTGTATATTCTGAATTTACAATGAGGGGGAGAACACACCCTTTAACTGTAATATGTGGCTCAAAAGGGGAAAACTCAGGGTTTGTTAGGTTTTGTTAAAGTAAGCTCTCCACCCAACATGGGCCTTGAACTCACGACCCTGATTAAGAGTTACTTGCTCTACCAGCTGAGCCAGTCGGGCACCCCAAAAGGGAAGACTCAGTTTTGATGGGGCACATTCTAAAGAGTGGACAGAGTGATAGGATTAAAGTGATTGTGAAGGATATAATTCCTGAACCTAAAGTTTTTCCTCCTTGACGCCCCCATTATTTACCATACTGTTCCAGAATCTTGAGATGGGGCCCAGCAGTCTGAATGTTAAACACACCAGGGCTTTTACACATGAAAGTGGTTTGGAATCTAAAAAGCATTTGTCAGGATTTATGTATCCCTGTGCATTAAATTTCAAAGAACTACATCATGAAATGCTAAAGATTCTAGTCTGAAATGTATTTAGCATAGAATTTGGAAAAAGCTAGAAGCTGGAATTGGGTTTTCTAGGGTTTGTATCTCCTACAAAACCATAATGATGACCAATGCTCGTGTGCAGATAGGACCTTCAGATCTCAGGGTAAATTAACTAACAGTTTTTCTAGTTCTTTCCAAAACTTAAAGTTTTCTTTGGCCCAAAATAAAAGTTGCTTTCTAGAACGCTGTCCAAAAAAAAAAGAAAAAAAAAAACCTGATCCTTACAGGAGCAGAGATTGTGCAACTTGGGCCCATTAGTACTGATGGTAAATTTAATCAAAACCTTCAAGCATTTGGAGAAGATACTACTAGTTTACAAGGAATTTGATTTGGCTGGGTAGCAGCCACCTAAAGATTAAGATGGCCTGGGGGCACCTGGGTGGCTCAGTCAGTTAAGTGTCTGCCTTCGGCTTAGGTCATGATCTCAGAGTCCTCGGATCGAGCCCCGCATCGGGCTCCCTGCTCAACAGGGGGCCTGCTTCTCCCTCTCCCTCTGCCAATCCCACTGCTTGTGCCCTCCTGCTCTCTCTCTGCCAAATAAATAAATCTAAAAAAAAAAAGATTAAGATGGCCTATATGTAAGATATTATTCCTTCAAACATCTCTTTGGAAAACAGCATGGGAAGCTAAGACAATAATGAAATAGGCCTTTGACTATGATTTATAATAGAGGACAGACACCCTCATTGCTCCAGAACAAATTTAAAAGTCATCCTAAAAGCTGAACCCCCACAGACAAGAAAGCATTATTTATAGTATTTGCAGGGACCAGAAACACTGGAGAAC